>NW_026610827.1:0-161620 GCF_029499605.1 Hyla sarda | reverse complement strand
TATACTCCTCCTCCCCTGATATAACATATATATATACTCCTCCCCCTGATATAATATATATATATATATATATATATATACACTCCTCCCCCTGATATAACATATATATACTCCTCCCCCTGATATAACATATATACTCCTCCCCCTGATATAACATATATATATACTCCTCCCCCTGATATCATATATATATACTCCTCCCCCTGATATAACATATATATATATATATACACTCCTCCCCCTGATATAACATATATATATATATATCACTCCTCCCCCTGATATAACATATATATATATATACACTCCTCCCCGATATAACATATATATACTCCTCCCCCTGATATAACATATATATACTCCTCCCCCTTATATAACATATATATATATATATACTCCTCCCCCTGATATCATATATATATATACTCCTCCCCCTGATATAACATACATATATACTCCTCCCCCTGATATCATATATATATACTCCTCCCCCTGATATAACATATATATATATATACACTCCTCCCCTGATATAACATATATATACTCCTCCCCCTGATATAACATATATATACTCCTCCCCCTGATATAACATATATATATATAACTCCTCCCCCTGATATAACATATATATATACTCCTCCCCCTGATATAACATATATATATATACACTCCTCCCCCCTGATATAACATATATATATACTCCTCCCCCTGATATAACATATATATATATACTCCCCCCTGATATAACATATATATATATACACTCCTCCCCCTGATATAACATATATATATACTCCTCCCCCTGATATAACATATATATATATACTCCTCCCCCTGATATAACATATATATATACACTCCTCCCCCTGATATAACATATATATATACACTCCTCCCCCTGATATAACATATATATATACACTCCTCCCCCTGATATAACATATATATATACACTCCTCCCCCGATATAACATATATATATATATACTCCTCCCCCTGATATAACATATATATATATATACTCCCCCCTGATATAACATATATATATATATATACTCCTCCCCCTGATATAACATATATATATATATATACTCCCCCTGATATAACATATATATATACACTCCTCCCCCTGATATAACATATATATATATATACTCCTCCCCCTGATATAACATATATATATATATACTCCTCCCCCTGATATAACATATATATATATATACTCCTCCCCCTGATATAACATATATATATATACTCCTCCCCCGATATAACATATATATATATACTCCTCCCCCTGATATAACATATATATATATACTCCTCCCCCTGATATAACATATATATATACTACTCCCCCTGATATAACATATATATATATATATATATATATATATATACACTCCTCCCCCTGATATAACATATATATATATATATATATATATACTCCTCCCCCTGATATAACATATATACATACACTCCTCCCCCGATATAACATATATATATATACACTCCTCCCCCTGATATAACATATATATATACACTCCTCCCCCTGATATAACATATATATATACACTCCTCCCCCTGATATAACATGTATATATATACACTCCTCCCCCTGATATAACATATATATGTATACTCCTCCCCCTGATATAACATATATATATATATACACTCCTCCCCCGATATAACATATATATACTCCTCCCCCTGATATAACATATATATACTCCTCCCCCTGATATAACATATATATATACACTCCTCCCCCGATATAACATATATATACTCCTCCCCCTGATATAACATATATATACTCCTCCCCCTGATATCATATATATATACTCCTCCCCCTTAATATAACATATATATATATATATACTCCTCCCCCTGATATCATATATATATATACTCCTCCCCCTGATATAACATATATATATATATATACTCCTCTCCCTGATATCATATATATATATATATACTCCTCCCCCTGATATAACATATATATATACTCCTCCCCCTGATATAACATATATATATACTCCTCCCCCTGATATAACATATATATATACACCTCCTCCCCCTGATATAACATATATATATATATACTCCTCTCCCTGATATCATATATATATATATACTCCTCCCCCTGATATAACATATATATACTCCTCCCCCTGATATCATATATATATACTCCTCCCCCTGATATAACATATATATATACACTCCTCCCCCTGATATAACATATATATATACACACTCCTCTCCCTGATATCATATATATATATACTCCTCCCCCTGATATAACATATATATATACTCCTCCCCCTGATATCATATATATATACTCCTCCCCCTGATATAACATATATATATATATACTCCACCCCCTGATATAACATATATATACTCCTCCCCCTGATATAACATATATATATACTCCTCCCCCTGATATAACATATATATATACTCCTCCCCCTGATATAACATATATATACTCCTCCCCCTGATATAACATATATATATACTCCTCCCCCTGATATAACATATATATATATGTATATATACTCCTCCCCCTGATATAACATATATATACTCCTCCCCCTGATATAACATATATATACTCCTCCCCCTGATATAACATATACTATACTCCTCCCCCTGATATAACATATATATATATATACTTCTCCCCCTGATATAACATATATATATATATACACTCCTCCCCCTGATATAACATATATATATACTCCTCCCCTGATATAACATATATATATACTCCTCCCCCTGATATAACATATATATACTCCTCCCCCTGATATAACATATATATATACTCCTCCCCCTGATATAACATATATATATATATATATATATACTCCTCCCCCTGATATAACATATATATACTCCTCCCCCTGATATAACATATATATACTCCTCCCCCTGATATAACATATATATACTCCTCCCCCTGATATAACATATATATATACTCCTCCCCCTGATATAACATATATATATATATATATATACTTCCTCCCCCTGATATAACATATATATATATAATACACTCCTCCCCCTGATATAACATATATATATATATATATATATATATATACACTCCTCCCCCTGATATAACATATTATATATACTCCTCCCCCTGATATAACATATATACTCCTCCCCCTGATATAACATATATATATATATACTCCTCCCCCTGATATAACATATATATACTCCTCCCCCTGATATAACATATATACACTCCTCCCCCTGATATAACATATATACACTCCTCCCCCTGATATAACATATATATATATATATACTCCTCCCCCTGATATAACATATATATATATATACTCCTCCCCCTGATATCATATATATATATATATATATATATATATATATACTCCTCCCCCTGATAACATATATATATATATATATACTCCTCCCACTGATATAACATATATATATACACTCCTCCCCCTGATATAACATATATATATACACTCCTCCCCCTGATATAACATATATATATACTCCTCCCCCTGATATAACATATATATATACTCCTCCCCCTGATATAACATATATATATACACTCCTCCCCCTGATATAACATATATATATATACTCCTCCCCCTGATATAACATATATATATACTCCTCCCCCTGATATAACATATATATATACACTCCTCCCCCTGATATAACATATATATATACTCCTCCCCCTGATATAACATATATATATATACTCCTCCCCCTGATATAACATATATATATACACTCCTCCCCCGATATAACATATATATATACTCCTCCCCTGATATAACATATATATATACACTCCTCTCCCTGATATAACATATATATATACACTCCTCCCCCTGATATAACATATATATATATACTCCTCCCCTGATATAACATATATATATATACTCCTCCCCCTGATATAACATATATATACTCCTCCCCCTGATATAACATATATATATACACTCCTCCCCCTGATATAACATATATATATACTCCTCCCCCTGATATAACATATATATATATATACTCCTCCCCCTGATATAACATATATATATATATATATATATTCCTCCCCCTGATATAACATATATATACTCCTCCCCCTGATATAACATATATATATATACTCCTCCCCCTGATATAACATATATATATATACTCCTCCCCCTGATATAACATATATATATATATACTCCTCCCCCTGATATAACATATATATATACACTCCTCTCCCTGATATAACATATATATATACACTCCTCTCCCTGATATAACATATATATATACACTCCTCCCCCTGATATAACATATATATATACACTCCTCCCCCTGATATAACATATATATATATATATACACTCCTCCCCCTGATATAACATATATATATACACTCCTCTCCCTGATATAACATGTATATATATACACTCCTCCCCCTGATATAACATATATATATACACTCCTCCCCCTTATATAACATATATATATATATATATATACTCCTCCCCCTGATATAACATATATATATACTCCTCCCCCTGATATAACATATATATATATACACTCCTCTCCCTGATATAACATATATATATACACTCCTCCCCCTGATATAACATATATATATACTCCTCCCCCTGATATAACATATATATATACTCCTCCCCCTGATATAACATATATATATATACACTCCTCCCCCTGATATAACATATATATATATACTCCTCCCCCTGATATAACATATATATATATATATATATACACTCCTCCCCCTGATATAACAAATATATATATACTCCTCCCCCTGATATAACATATATATATATATATACACTCCTCCCCCTGATATAACATATATATATACACTCCTCCCCCTGATATAACATATATATACTCCTCCCCCTGATATAACATATATATATACACTCCTCCCCCTGATATAACATATATATACTCCTCCCCCTGATATAACATATATATATATATATACTCCTCCCCCTGATATAACATATATATATATATATACTCCTCACCCTGATATAACATATATATACTCCTCCCCCTGATATAACATATATATATATATATATATATATATATATATATATATATACACTCCTCCCCCTGATATAACATGTATATATACACTCCTCCCCCTGATATAACATATATATACTCCTCCCCCTGATATAACATATATATACTCCTCCCCCTGATATAACATATATATATATATATATATATATATATACACTCCTCCCCCTGATATAACATATATATATACTCTCCTCCCCCTGATATAACATATATATACTCCTCCCCCTGATATAACATATATATATACTCCTCCCCCTGATATAACATATATATACTCCTCCCCCTGATATAACATATATATACTCCTCCCCCTGATATAACATATATATACTCCTCCCCCTGATATAACATATATATATATATATATATATACACTCCTCCCCCTGATATCATATATATATATATACTCCTCCCCCTGATATAACATATATATATACTCCTCCCCCTGATATAACATATATATATACTCCTCCCCCTGATATAACATATATATACTCCTCCCCCTGATATAACATATATATACTCCTCCCCCTGATATAACATATATATACTCCTCCCCCTGATATAACATATATATACTCCTCCCCCTGATATAACATATATATACTCCTCCCCCTGATATAACATATATATATATACTCCTCCCCCTGATATAACATATATATATATATATACACTCCTCCCCCTGATATAACATATATATATACTCTCCTCCCCCTGATATAACATATATATACTCCTCCCCCTGATATAACATATATATATACTCCTCCCCCTGATATAACATATATATACTCCTCCCCCTGATATAACATATATATACTCCTCCCCCTGATATAACATATATATACTCCTCCCCCTGATATAACATATATATATATATATATATATATATACACTCCTCCCCCTGATATCATATATATATATACTCCTCCCCCTGATATAACATATATATATACTCCTCCCCCTGATATAACATATATATATACTCCTCCCCCTGATATAACATATATATACTCCTCCCCCTGATATAACATATATATACTCCTCCCCCTGATATAACATATATATACTCCTCCCCCTGATATAACATATATATACTCCTCCCCCTGATATAACATATATATACTCCTCCCCCTGATATAACATATATATATATACTCCTCCCCCTGATATAACATATATATATATATACTCCTCCCCCTGATATAACATATATATATACTCCTCCCCCTGATATAACATATATATACTCCTCCCCCTGATATAACATATATATATACTCCTCCCCCTGATATAACATATATATATATATATACTCCTCCCCCTGATATAACATATATATATACTCCTCCCCCTGATATAACATATATATATATATATATATACTCCTCCCCCTGATATCATATATATACACTCCTCCCCCTGATATAACATATATATATACTCCTCCCCCTGATATAACATATATATATACTCCTCCCCCTGATATAACATATATATACTCCTCCCCCTGATATAACATATATATACTCCTCCCCCTGATATAACATATATATATACTCCTCCCCCTGATATAACATATATATATACTCCTCCCCCTGATATAACATATATATACTCCTCCCCCTGATATAACATATATATACTCCTCCCCCTGATATAAAATATATATATATATATACTCCTCCCCCTGATATCATATATATATATACTCCTCCCCCTGATATAACATATATATATATATATACACTCCTCCCCCTGATATAACATATATATATACACTCCTCCCCCTGATATAACATATATATACTCCTCCCCCTGATATAACATATATATATACTCCTCCCCCTGATATAACATATATATATACTCCTCCCCCTGATATAACATATATACACTCCTCCCCCTGATATAACATATATACACTCCTCCCCCTGATATAACATATATATATACTCCTCCCCCGGATATAACATATATATATACTCCTCCCCCTGATATCATATATATATACTCCTCCCCCTAATATAACATATATATATACACTCCTCCCCCTGATATAACATATATATATACACTCCTCTCCCTGATATCATATATATATATACTCCTCCCCCTGATATAACATATATATACTCCTCCCCCTGATATAACATATATATACTCCTCCCCCTGATATAACATATATATACTCCTCCCCCTGATATAACATATATATACTCCTCCCCCTGATATAACATATATATACTCCTCCCCCTGATATAACATATATATACTCCTCCCCCTGATATAACATATATATATACACTCCTCCCCCTGATATAACATATATATATACTCCTCCCCCTGATATAACATATATATATACTCCTCCCCCTGATATAACATATATATACTCCTCCCCCTGATATAACATATATATACTCCTCCCCCTGATATAACATATATATACTCCTCCCCCTGATATAACATATATATACTCCTCCCCCTGATATAACATATATATACTCCTCCCCCTGATATAACATATATATACTCCTCCCCCTGATATAACATATATATACTCCTCCCCCTGATATAACATATATATACTCCTCCCCCTGATATAACATATATATATATACTCCTCCCCCTGATATAACATATATATATATATATACACTCCTCCCCCTGATATAACATATATATATATACTCTCCTCCCCCTGATATAACATATATATACTCCTCCCCCTGATATAACATATATATATACTCCTCCCCCTGATATAACATATATATACTCCTCCCCCTGATATAACATATATATACTCCTCCCCCTGATATAACATATATATACTCCTCCCCCTGATATAACATATATATATATATATATATATACACTCCTCCCCCTGATATCATATATATATATACTCCTCCCCCTGATATAACATATATATATACTCCTCCCCCTGATATAACATATATATATACTCCTCCCCCTGATATAACATATATATACTCCTCCCCCTGATATAACATATATATACTCCTCCCCCTGATATAACATATATATACTCCTCCCCCTGATATAACATATATATACTCCTCCCCCTGATATAACATATATATACTCCTCCCCCTGATATAACATATATATATATACTCCTCCCCCTGATATAACATATATATATATATACTCCTCCCCCTGATATAACATATATATATACTCCTCCCCCTGATATAACATATATATACTCCTCCCCCTGATATAACATATATATATACTCCTCCCCCTGATATAACATATATATATATATATACTCCTCCCCCTGATATAACATATATATATACTCCTCCCCCTGATATAACATATATATATATATATATATATATACTCCTCCCCCTGATATCATATATATACACTCCTCCCCCTGATATAACATATATATATACTCCTCCCCCTGATATAACATATATATATACTCCTCCCCCTGATATAACATATATATACTCCTCCCCCTGATATAACATATATATACTCCTCCCCCTGATATAACATATATATATACTCCTCCCCCTGATATAACATATATATATACTCCTCCCCCTGATATAACATATATATACTCCTCCCCCTGATATAACATATATATACTCCTCCCCCTGATATAAAATATATATATATATATACTCCTCCCCCTGATATCATATATATATATACTCCTCCCCCTGATATAACATATATATATATATATACACTCCTCCCCCTGATATAACATATATATATACACTCCTCCCCCTGATATAACATATATATACTCCTCCCCCTGATATAACATATATATATACTCCTCCCCCTGATATAACATATATATATACTCCTCCCCCTGATATAACATATATACACTCCTCCCCCTGATATAACATATATACACTCCTCCCCCTGATATAACATATATATATACTCCTCCCCCTGATATAACATATATATATACTCCTCCCCCTGATATCATATATATATACTCCTCCCCCTAATATAACATATATATATACACTCCTCCCCCTGATATAACATATATATATACACTCCTCTCCCTGATATCATATATATATATACTCCTCCCCCTGATATAACATATATATACTCCTCCCCCTGATATAACATATATATACTCCTCCCCCTGATATAACATATATATACTCCTCCCCCTGATATAACATATATATACTCCTCCCCCTGATATAACATATATATACTCCTCCCCCTGATATAACATATATATACTCCTCCCCCTGATATAACATATATATATACACTCCTCCCCCTGATATAACATATATATATACTCCTCCCCCTGATATAACATATATATATACTCCTCCCCCTGATATAACATATATATACTCCTCCCCCTGATATAACATATATATACTCCTCCCCCTGATATAACATATATATACTCCTCCCCCTGATATAACATATATATACTCCTCCCCCTGATATAACATATATATACTCCTCCCCCTGATATAACATATATATACTCCTCCCCCTGATATAACATATATATACTCCTCCCCCTGATATAACATATATATACTCCTCCCCCCATATAATAGACAGCTCCTCACCCTCTTATTCTGGTAGTAGTCGCAGAGTAGGGAGTACGGCAGGATGCAGAGCGTGGAGAACAGGACGCCGTGTGTTATACACAGTAACAGGATTATATACAGGTTACTGGATAATGTCGCCAGACCTGTCCCCAGTCCAAATGTCAGATACGCTATAAAGTACAGGGTCCGCACGCTGAAATAGTCTTCCAGTTTCTCCAGTATAGCTGAGTGGGAAAAGACAGAAATATAAAGGGTTAAATTGTATTATTATAGAGGCCTGTTCAGACACAAGTCATGTCACAAACCTACAATCTAATTCATGTCCAAATGACACTATCTATCTATCTATCTATCTCATGTCTATCTATCTATATATCTATCTATATATCTATCTATCTATCTATCTATCTATATATCTAGCTATCTCATATCTATCTATCTCATATCTATCTATCTCATATCTATCTATCTATCTATATATCTATCTCATATCTATCTATCTATCTATCTCATATCTATCTATCTCATATCTATCTATCTCATATCTATCTATCTATCTATCTATCTATCTCATATCTATCTATCTATCTCATGTCTATCTATCTATCTCATATCTATCTATATATATATCTATCTATCTATCTATATATCTCATATCTATCTCATGTCTATCTATCTATCTCATATCTATCTATCTATCTATCTATATATCTCATATCTATCTATCTCATATCTATCTATCTCATATCTATCTATCTATCTATCTATCTATATATCTATCTATCTCATATCTATCTATCTCATATCTATCTATCTCATATCTATCTATCTATCTATCATCTATCTCATATCTATCTATCTATCTCATGTCTATCTATCTATATATCTATCTATCTCATATCTATCTATCTCATATCTATCTATCTCATATCTATCTATCTATCATCTATCTCATATCTATCTATCTATCTCATGTCTATCTATCTATATATCTATCTATCTCATATCTATCTATCTATATATCTATCTATCTCATATCTATCTCATATCTATCTATCTATCTCATATCTATCTCATATCTATCTCATATCTATCTATCTATCTATCTATCTATCTCATATCTATCTATCTATATATCTCATATCTATCTATCTCATATCTATCTATCTCATATCTATCTATCTATCTATCTATCTATATATCTATCTCATATCTATCTATCTCATATCTATCTCATATCTATCTATCTATCTATCTATCTATCTATCTATATATCTATCTATCTCATATCTATCTCATATCTATCTATCTATCTCATATCTATCTATCTCATATCTATCTCATATCTATCTATCTATCTATCTATATATCTCATATCTATCTATCTCATATCTATCTATCTCATATCTATCTATCTATCTATCTATCTATCTATCTATCTATATATCTATCTATCTCATATCTATCTATATATCTATCTATCTATCTATCTATCTCATATCTATCTCATATCTATCTATCTCATATCTATCTATCTATCATCTATCTCATATCTATCTATCTATCTATCTATCTATATATCTATCTATCTCATATCTATCTATCTCATATCTATCTATCTCATATCTATCTATCTATCATCTATCTCATATCTATCTATCTATATATCTATCTATCTCATATCTATCTATCTCATATCTATCTATCTATCTATCTATATATCTATATATCTATCTATCTATCTATCTCATGTCTATCTATCTATATATCTATCTATCTATCTATCTATCTATATATCAGCGTGAATAAAGTGCATATATATAGATCTCCAAAACAATCTGATTGGTACAACATCAGGTGCAAATGTTCACAATTAAACATAGTTACCACCCATAAAGTTTTTCATTGGTTAATAAAAGCATGTGACCATGTTGTCATGGTAATCAACAAGTAAACAAATGTGTAAAGTGTTATAAGCATATATAAAGTGCATATTCTCATATTCCCTTAAAAGTGTTGGGCTCAGATGAAACTAATCAAAGTACGGATGCCGACCTGTATCCCCGATCCTGCCAAACAGCGCCTTATTATATACCAGCCTCTCGAGCGTATAAACTCCGTTTGTACACAGACCTATTGCGCCTGCGTGTATCCCTGTACACCACTCCTCCTTTGTGTAATTGGCTACATGCTGCCCTTACCCTTTTCGATCTAGTTTTCACTATTGCGCATGCGCCGGATCGCCGCGCAAGCGCATCGCTATCTAATTCTCCATCCGTGCGTGTCAATCATAGACCTCCGCTACAGACAACGGAGAAGTTGTGCGCAGGCGTGGGAGCCGACAGACGAGGGCTGGAAAAATCTTTATTATATATCTGCTTTATATATGAATTAATATTAATAAACTCCTATGTCAATAAATTATACTTGTAGTAAATATTGGTATACAAACAGCGCCTTATTGGTCCACCAGCCTCATGTAAGCACAGTTATGACATTAAATTATATTTTATGCACAGGCACCTCCCCCATTTTTTATTAGCATTCATATCTTAGATTTAGTGCGCGGCTGCGGGGATCGCGGACGGGTGATGCGCGGCCGTGGGGATCGCGGACGGGTGATGGATTTTTCCAGCCCTCGTCTGTTGGCTCCCACGCCTGCGCACAACTTCTCCGTCGTCTGTAGCGGAGGTCTATGATTGACACGCACGGATGGAGAATTAGATAGCGATGCGCTTGCGCGGCGATCCGGCGCATGCGCAATAGTGAAAACTAGATCGAAAAGGGTAAGGGCAGCATGTAGCCAATTACACAAAGGAGGAGTGGTGTACAGGGATACACGCAGGCGCAATAGGTCTGTGTACAAACGGAGTTTATACGCTCGAGAGGCTGGTATATAATAAGGCGCTGTTTGGCAGGATCGGGGATACAGGTCGGCATCCGTACTTAGATTAGTTTCATCTGAGCCCAACACTTTTAAGGGAATATGAGAATATGCACTTTATATATGCTTATAACACTTTTCACATTTGTTTACTTGTTGATTACCATGACAACATGGTCACATGTTTTTATTAACCAATGAAAAACTTTATGGGTGGTAACTATGTTTAATTGTGAACATTTGCACCTGACGTTGTACCAATCAGATTGTTTTGGAGATCTATATATATGCACTTTATTCACTTTGTATTCATGCTTGACAAAGGCGACACTATAGCCGAAACGTTGCATTGCTGATGACCTAAATAAAGACCACAGCCTTTTTGAAATTGGGAGTCTGCATACTTTTTGCTGTGACCTATACCAATTGGATGTTCTGTATCTGGACTGGTTATCCGGATGGTCACGGGCATAAGAGCAGGGACTAGTGCTGTCTTCCTCCTTGGACGTGTTTATTCACCACTGAAGACGTGCACAGACCATTTACTCCCCTACGGCTGATAAAGATGTCTACCCCGATGGACTCTATGGCGTCGGGTGAGGTCACTTCAAACACCTTTTCTTACACTGAGCAGGATGCAGCCAGAATACTGGGCACGGTACAGAAAGAAGCAACCTTTCTGAGCACCCCGTCTGTTGATGTCCTGAGACGTAAATGGGACGCAGAATCCCGTCGATTGATCACCCTGGAGCTTCACCTGGTGACGCTAAGTGAGTACTACAAGGAACAGCGCATCCCACGCGGTATGCGTTCTCACTTAAGCCCAAATTTATTTCCACATAATGAGACTTTCCATGCTAAGTTCATTCAGATTTCAAATAAATACGCATATGATGTTATACTACTGAACATGGAATTTCTAAACCTGGAGGTGGAAAAGACCAAATACAAATGTTTGGAAATTGAGGACTCTTTAAAAGCATTGTTATCCCCACAGGAGTATCAAGAAGCAAAAGAAAAACTGGCCACTAGACTCCTCAAACATCAACAGGAGCTGGAAGGTGTGAAACGTAATAAGTGGCACCGAGATCTTGAAGATTACTCCAATGGAAAGATCTACATGATCTCGACATGGAAAAAGGTGGGAGACGACGACGCCCCAAACAACCTAACCGCAGGAGAAATCAAAATGTGGAAGGTTTTCTTTCCACAGCTGTGGATACAGATTCCTCTGACAGCTCAGCACAGAGGCCTTTTTTATCCAAAACCTCGGATCTGCCCCCAAAAGGAGACGAGGAGGGCGGAAACACAAGCGGAGGGGTGCGAACCCGACATGCTCCACCGAGGGGACGGATACACCACAAGAAACATTAGTGGTAAATATATCCTCTCTTCAATTGACATCTTTTGATTTGAAAGTATTGGAAAAGGGACTATCCTTCAATCCCACTGTGGGAACGGACTGGTTCGATGTTTTGGTTGATCTGGAGGCATTCTTCATGCGGATACGCCTGAGGGATTTCTTCAAAGACAGACCAATTAATACTGTTGATAATACCGCTATTGATAATTAGTGTTGCTCGCGAATATTCGCAATTCGAATTTTATTCGCGAATATCGCATATTCGCGAATTCGCGAATATTCACGAATATAGCGCTATATATTCGTAATTACGAATATTCGTTTTTTTTGGTTTTTTTTTCCCAGTACACATCACAGTGATCACCCCTCTCTGTTTCCAGCTTATGTGGTGTAAGAAGGCTCTAATACTACTGTGTGAGACTGGTGTGCGAATTTTCGCATATGCGAAACTTTGCATATGCGAATTTACGCATATGCGAATTTTCGCTTATGTTAATTTTTGTATATGCAAATTTTCGCATATGTTAATTTTCGCATACGTGAATATTCGTATATGCGAAAATAAAACGAGAATATTACGAATATTCGAATATTCGCGAATATGACGAATATTCGTCCATATATTCGCGAATATTCGCGAATTCGAATATGACCTATGCCGCTCAACACTATTGATAATATGTCAACTGAATTGTCATTGAGAGAAACGGGACTGTTTAATAGAAGTACATTTATGCCCCAGAAAAATAATAACGGTATAGAAGCCTTTGTTGAGGTAGTAATGAGAGAAACTGAAATTTTGCGCACAAGTCAGGATGTTGGACCCACATGGCATAATTTATCCAAAAAAGAAAAGGAGGTATTGGAGAAATTACAAAATAATAAGGACATCACAATTAAGGCAGCAGATAAGGGGGGTGCCCTTGTAATCATGGACACCCCCCAATATCTGGCAGAAATTCATAGACAGCTAGCGGACCGGGAGGTGTACCAGAAGGTTGATAGGGACCCCCTGGGCAAAATTCAGGAACAACTTAAAGTGATTATCTCTAAAGAAAAGGAAGAGGGCATTATTGATGAGGAGTTGGAGACTTTTTTGATTCGGGAACACCCGAGGACTCCTGTCCTATATTGTCTCCCGAAGATCCATAAGAGTTTGCGGAATCCCCCCGGGAGACCAATAGTCTCCGGGAGGGATTCCGTATTCTCTTCCATAGCCATCTATCTTGATAAAGTGTTAAGGACTCATGCCCTCTCAGCTAAATCATATATACGTGATACGGGGGATTTTATTAACAAAATACAAAATATTGTATGTCCAGAGGGATCCCTACTAGTATCATTTGACGTTGTAAATTTATATACGTCTATTGAGCACTCCAAAGGTCTTAATGCTGTTTCTAATTGCCTGCTGAAAACTGATATGTCTGAGCCGGCGCGTTCCCTTGTTCTGGACCTACTGGAGGTCATCCTCAGACGGAATTATTTTCTGTTTGGGGATGACTTCTATGTCCAGAACAGGGGAACAGCCATGGGTTCCAATGTAGCTCCCACCTACGCGAACGTCTTTATGACACAATTCGAAGATCAATATATCTATGCCTCGCAGTGGTTTCGATTTGTCCACTGTTGGTTCAGGTATATTGATGATACCTTTGTGGTTTGGAGTGGGGACTCTGTACAGTTACAACAGTTCCTGGATGAACTCAATGGGATTTATCCAGAGTTGCAGTTCACCATGGTACACTCGGATAGGTGTATACAATTTCTTGACACACAGGTACAGCTGACGGACTCGAGACTATCCGTGGATTTATATTCCAAACAGACGGATCGGAATAGCATATTGACATACGATAGCTTCCATCCCAAACCAATGTTAAAATCCTTACCTTGGAGCCAAATGCTAAGAGTGAAACGGATAGTCTCGAGTCCAGAACAGTTGGACAAACGTCTTGGAGAGATGGATGAGAAATTCAAAAGAAGGGGATATCCACAGTCTCTACTTAAACATCATAGAGCGAGATTGGATACTGTGGATAGGGCCTCCTTACTCACCACTAAACTTAAGAGATCCTCTAATAGGATACCTTTTGTGAGTACATATAGCACCAATAGTCAAGGGATTGCGAAAATTATACGAAAAAACTGGGATCTAATAAGGAAGACCACTGATATACAAGATTTTCCAGTTATGGCCTACAGAAAGGGAAGGAGCTTCAAGGATAGACTTACTAGGTCAGATGTGGGGAGCATGAAAAGCAAACAGGGTCAAACAGTATTCGCACCCCTTAGACCAGGTCATTTCCCATGTTTGGGGTGCAGTCATTGTAACAGCCTTTTAAAGGGCGATACTTTTAGCCACCCACATACAGGTCAGCCAATTAAGATCAACGGAAGATATACTTGCCGTTCCAGTTTTGTCATCTACATGATACAGTGCCCCTGCGGCCTGTATTATGTAGGTGAGACCACTAATGAAATAAGAATTAGGCTGAATGGACATAAATCATCCATTAGGACCCATAAAACTGACTTTCCATTACCCAAACACTTTCTTGAAGTTGGGCACAGCATAAGCCAACTTAGATTCAGGGTAATAGATCATGTGCCCCCGATGAGGTTGGGAGGCGATAGAGAAAAAGTATTAAGACAAAAAGAACTCAGATGGATTCACAGGTTGGGAACATTGTATCCAAGAGGATTGAATGTAGATTTTAATCTGAAACCGTGCATGTAATTACATATTCTGGACTCCTTATCCCCTTCTTTTTCGTGGACTTTACTGTATCCATTTCTTATTGTTTTCTTTTTCCTTTCTTTTTGTTTTTTGAGTTTAGTTTTAATTTTCCACACTCTAGATTTCCTCTCCCCTCCCGCCTTCTTCCCTTTCCCTTCCCCCCCCTCCCCTTCTTCCCCTCTCCCCTCCCCCTTCTTCCCCCCCCCCACCTTCCTTTTTCCCCCTTTTTCTCCCCTTCTCCTTTCCTCCCCTTCCCCCCCCTTTTTTATGTCTTTTCTCTCTTTTTTTTCTCTCTTTTTTTCTTTTTTTTCGTTCCTTTTTCTCTCCCCTCCAATTCCCCCCCCTTTTTTTTCATTTTCCTCCCGCCTTTCCCTCCCCTTCTTCCCCCCCCCTTTTTCTTTCTTTCCTTTTTGTCCCCCTTTTTTTCTTTGTCCCCTGTTTTTGTTCCCCCCCCCCTTTTCTTTTTCTTCTTTTCCTTTGTCTTCTGCTTCTTTCTCTTTTATTCTACACCTGCTCAGTGGGATTATTACAATTTTATAATGGTACTCTGTTTTTCTATTTGTTTTTAGATACTCGTCACTATTTCACTTTATGGCTCAGATGATGGATTCCTGGATGCATTGACCTAACCCCTATGTTAAATTACTGCTTTATATATGGATTAATATTAATAAACTCCTATGTCAATAAATTATACTTGTAGTAAATATTGGTATACAAACAGCGCCTTATTGGTCCACCAGCCTCATGTAAGCACAGTTATGACATTAAATTATATTTTATGCACAGGCACCTCCCCCATTTTTTATTGGTATTCATATCTTAGATTTAGTGCGCGGCTGCGGGGATCGCGGACGGGTGATGCGCGGCCGTGGGGGTCGCGGACGGGTGATGGATTTTTCCAGCCCTCGTCTGTTGGCTCCCACGCCTGCGCACAACTTCTCCGTTGTCTGTAGCGGAGGTCTATGATTGACACGCACGGATGGAGAATTAGATAGCGATGCGCTTGCGCGGCGATCCGGCGCATGCGCAATAGTGAAAACTAGATCGAAAAAGGTAAGGGCAGCATGTAGCCAATTACACAAAGGAGGAGTGGTGTACAGGGATACACGCAGGCGCAATAGGTCTGTGTACAAACGGAGTTTATACGCTCGAGAGGCTGGTATATAATAAGGCGCTGTTTGGCAGGATCGGGGATACAGGTCGGCATCCGTACTTAGATTAGTTTCATCTGAGCCCAACACTTTTAAGGGAATATGAGAATATGCACTTTATATATGCTTATAACACTTTACACATTTGTTTACTTGTTGATTACCATGACAACATGGTCACATGTTTTTATTAACCAATGAAAAACTTTATGGGTGGTAACTATGTTTAATTGTGAACATTTGCACCTGATGTTGTACCAATCAGATTGTTTTGGAGATCTATATATATGCACTTTATTCACTTTGTATTCATGCTTGACAAAGGCGACACTATAGCCGAAACGTTGCATTGCTGATGACCTAAATAAAGACCACGGCCTTTTTGAAACTGGGAGTCTGCATACTTTTTGCTGTGACCTATACCAATTGGATGTTCTGTATCTGGACTGGTTATCCGGATGGTCACGGGCATAAGAGCAGGGACTAGTGCTGTCTTCCTCCTTGGACGTATCTATCTATATATCTCTATATCTCATGTCTATCTATCTCATATCTATCTATCTATATATCTATCTCTCATATCTATCTATCTATCTATCTATATATCTCTATATCTCATGTCTATCTATCTCATATCTATCTATCTATCTATCTATCTCATGTCTATCTATCTCATATCTATCTATATATCTATCTATCTATCTCATATCTATCTCATATCTATCTATATATCTATCTATCTATCTATCTCATATCTATCTATATATCTATCTCATGTCTATCTATCTCATATCTATCTCATATCTATCTATCTATATATCTATCTATCTCATATCTATCTATATATCTATCTATCTCATGTCTATCTATCTCATATCTATCTATCTATATATCTATCTATCTCATATCTATCTCATATCTATCTATCTATCTATCTATCTATCTATATATCTATCTATCTATCTCATATCTATCTATATATCTATCTATCTCATGTCTATCTATCTCATATCTATCTATCTATATATCTATCTATCTATCTCATATCTATCTATCTATATATCTATCTATCTATCTATCTCATATCTATCTCATATCTATCTATCTATATATCTATCTATCTATCTCATATCTATCTATCTCATATATATCTCATATCTATCTATCTATCTATCTCATATCTATCTCATATCTATCTATCTATCTCATATCTATCTATCTCATATCTATCTCATATATATCTATCTATCTCATATCTATCTATCTATCTCATATCCATCTATCTATCTCATATCTATCTATCTATCTATCTATCTATCTCATATCTATCTATCTCATATCTATCTCATATCCATCTATCTATCTCATATCCATCTATCTATCTCATATCTATCTATCTATCTATCTCATATCCATCTATCTATCTCATATCCATCTATCTATCTCATATCTATCTATCTATCTCATATCTATCTATCTATCTATCTCATATCCATCTATCTATCTCATATCTATCTATCTCATATCTATCTATCTATCTATCTATCTATCTATCTATCTATCTCATATCTATCTATCTCATATCCATCTATCTATCTCATATCTATCTATCTATCTCATATCCATCTATCTATCTCATATCTATCTATCTCATATCTATCTATCTATCTCATATCTATCTATCTATATATCTATCTATCAATCTCATATCTATCTATCTATCTATCTCATATCTATCTATCTATCTCATATCTATCTATCTATCTATCTATCTATCTCATATCTATCTATCTCATATCTATCTATCTATCTATCTCATATCTATCTATCTATCTCATATCTATCTATCTCATATCTATCTATCTATCTATCTCATATCTATCTATCTCATATCTATCTATCTATCTATCTATATATCTATCTCATATCTATCTATCTATCTATATATCTAAGATGCAGAAAGTACTTTTAGAACCTTTATTACTTTACACTAATATCCCGCACGATATACAACAGTGTGTGCGCATGCGCCGAACCGGCTGGCTGAAGCCGGTGAAGCCCATGTGACTTGCGTGATCAGGTGATGATCACATGACTGCTGGATACCGACGCGGAAGTGAACAACGCCGTTATGGCGTCTATGAGCGCACAGGAGTATGTGGATCTGTCTCAAGGTAGAATTCATGTTTTTAATTGTTTTTAATTCACTGCCGATTTGGCGCACCTGTGGACTTTGGTCTAGGGAAACCGATATACACTTATTTTATATAGATCGTGTTCAATGTATATTTATGCCATGACTGTATTGGTTTGTCACTCATATGTTTTATATTCTGTATACACTTTATCCTTATGATTGTACGTTTGATCACTTTTATAACACTGTTTACACTTGATTGTTCGTTAATTACACACCTGATATAATGTGGATGTTGTAACCTGTGTATCATGCTTGGAAAAGATGGCGGGATGCTTGGAAAAGATGGCGGGATGCTTGAAAAAGATGGCGGGATGTTTGAAAAAGATGGCGGGATGTTTGAAAAAGATGGCGGGATGCCGTCAAAATGTCGCATTTGATATGGCTCAATAAATCCCAATTTTTGCACTTTACTACTGGGTGTGCTGCTGTACTTTCTGCATCTTGGATTATTTGAGCCGTCTGCGATTGGGACAGCTATCCTCGCTTGCACCCCAAGATTCCGTCAGAATACGTGGTTGTGCTGCCTACTCTCTACATATCTATATATCTATCTATCTCATATCTATCTCATATCTATCTATCTCATATCTATCTATCTCATATCTAGCTCATATCTATCTATCTATCTATCTATCTATCTCATATCTATCTATCTATCTATCTATATATCTATCTCATATCTATCTATATATCTATCTATCTATATATCTAATAAAGAGAAAGGGAACCTTATATTGCAGATATGATTAAAACTTCACTTTTAATAGTAGCTAGTAAAATAACCAAAACAAAACAAACAAACAAAAAAATCTAGTGCACAAAATATTAACGGACCGCCACCATTAGTAAGAGATATCGCTAGTAGAAGCTCGAATATCTGCTATTGGGCAGTCCTAGAAAAATGAAGGAGTACTGTAGTCGTAGGGCTACTATGTGTAAATAGTCACTAGATCACTACTGCTGATCTTCCTTCAACAAAGGTGCATGTTACCATAATTCATATGCATAAGGTGCGTCTTCCAGCATAGATAGTGGTTGTCATAGTGCAGTAATGACTCTGCTAGTCAATATATCCCAGTGGTACAAGGCCTTGATAGCAGCATACATTGGCAGCAATAGATAGCACATATCTTAGCAGCATATCATCATAACACTCCGTTCTGCAGCAATTAGTATTGCACTTTCCAGCATAGCAGCAGAAATCCTAGTAGCAGCGTCAACAAGCAGCAATAGATAGCACATATCTTAGCAGCATACCGTCATTGTACTCAATTCTGCAACAGTAGGTATTGCACTTTCCAACATAGCAGCAGAGGAGATATATAGCAGCAGATTATAGAGTTGGCACCAAAGCAAAATTGATATCATTGCACTTAGCCCCTCAGTTGTGCAGCAGTTATATATTACACTTAATTCAGTAGCTGCAGATAACTTACAGTAAGCAGCAGTACAGGCTATTGGTTCCAGCATCCATCCATAGTCATTGCACTTAGCCCTATGTGCTGCAGCTGTCCTTCATCTAATCCAATAACAAATGCATTAATAAAGCAGCATAGTTACATATCTTATGTCCAGAGCAGGGGTCCTACGCGTTTCCTTTGCCATCAATCATCAGGGACCGGCGTCTTGGCTCTTTATTATAGTTTGATCCATGTGCTCATTTCTATATGTGCGACTCTGGTGGCGGCCGTACACAGAGTCTCTCGTTCGCGCTGGTTTTTAAGCTGGTTAACTCCTCCCCCTACATCACATGACTCCCTCAGTCTGGGTCATACGCGTCATAGACGCGCCCCTGACCCATCCCGAGGATCTGAGATATCACAATGCAAAGGGAGGAGGTATGTGACGTCAGGTAGCGCTTCACGCCTCGTTCTGACCTGGGAAACTATAGACACCAGTGGTTTGCGTTTCAGATCTCGATATTGATGCCGATCGGGACCGTCTTCTCAAACAGGTATATATTAACCATATGTGTACTTTAACACTCTAGTTCTTTGCAAGTGACATCTAAAGATATAATTTGTGGCTAATTGCAAGACACTTGAGTATTAGTTGATTTGTTTTTCACATTTAAATTGTTGTTTTTATCCATGAGTGTCTGCTGCCCTCGTCATCTTTGTCTCAGTATCTATCTATCTATCTATCTATCTCATATCTATCTATATATCTATCTATCTCATATCTATCTATATATCTATCTATCTATCTCATATCTATCTATATATCTATCTATCTATCTCATATCTATCTATATATCTATCTCATATCTATCTATATATCTATCTATCTCATATCTATCTATATATCTATCTATCTCATATCTATCTATCTCATATCTATCTATCTCATATCTATCTATCTATCTATCTATCTATCTATCTCATATCTATCTCATATCTATCTATCTATCTATCTATCTATCTCATATCTATCTCATATCTATCTATCTCATATCTATCTATCTCATATCTATCTATCTCATATCGATCTATCTATCTGTGGTGTCCCGGTACCGCATCCTATACGGTACCTGTATAGAGGTCCCCATAGCCAAAGTCCCTAGGACGTCGGGGTCCTTCTTATCTAGTCCGCCCCTTGTCACCTCTCATCTAGGTGTTAGTAATCTAACAGTTTATTCAGGATTTATATAAGTATAATTGTACACATGTATATAATTGGTTAATTACCTGTACGGAGCGTAGCAGGACCTGCGGGTCATGTGATCAGGTAAACTCTATGGTTTTTGCTTCAGGACCTTTGGAGGTCCCTATAAAGTATTGCACCCATCATTCCTTGTAACGGTGAGTGACAATTATTCTGACCAATGAAAGCGGCCCTGCCCCTGCCCATATAAGGGAGCGGCGGCCATTGTTAGCTCTCTTTCCTCGTGGGCTGTTCTTAGAGAAGGATCTGCGCAGCTATTCTCACAGTGAGTTTAGGCCTGAGCCTTGCGGCAATGGCTGATCTCTTCTAAACCGTGAGTGTATCAATCCCTAAGCACTCTGCAGGATCACCGGACCTTATCTATCCCCTAAATCCGGACGGATCTTTGCAAATTACCCTGAATTCATAGACTTATAACAAAAGTCAAGGTCCGCAACAACTGTCAGTCACTGAAGTGTAAAGAGACTGTATTAATGAGACTGTTACTGTTCATTGGATGTACCGCAAGCCTTTAGGTAAAGTTTATCCAAGTTCAAGTTCAACTACCTTGTGGACCTTCAGTCATTTCATGCACCTATCGTTACTGGGAAGGGCGGCGATAGGCCGGAGAATTACCTCAGCATACTAGCCCTCAGCCTGGCATAATGAACAATAGGGTTAACCTTAACCCCTGATATACTGAAGCAAAACCCTGACTACACTACCCCTACCCCAGAGGCCTACCACAAAGCCTTTTTGGTGTTGCACGAACAGGATACGGGTGTGCGCCTACTACAGTCGCCATTAGTGAAAGTGTACTCCCCACCTCACCACAGGACCTGGGGCTCGTGGGCCGAGATCCCATCGGAGGAGTCTGCTGTGAGTACCCCACCAGAGGCGGCCTATTCTTCCTCATCCAGCCCTGAAGTCATTCCTCGATCAAGCTTGCCAAGTGCACGACCGTGCTCACCAAAATTGCCGCAATGGGTGTTTGGAGATCAGCCGGAGCTGATTGAGTACATGCACAGAGTACTTCAACCATTACCTGGGAAGCCACTCCCACCAATCCCAACTGCAGAAAGAGAAAGGGCCCGTCAAGAGGCCGAGCTGGCTGAATTGATGGAAAAGTTAAAGGCCCGACACAAAGAACTCTACGCTCCCAAGCAGGTACATTTGCCTTATGAAGAAAGAGTGCGGTATCAAGAAAATACCAAAGAAATGGAGGCATTGTACTTCCATAAATGGGATCATCCCCGAGAAGGGGAGGAGCCATTAGAAAGAAGAAGAGCAACTGTGGCCAAGTTCGACAAGGTCAGAGGTTATGGGACACTCCTTGACTGCCACACTGGGCAGACCATCCTTGTAAACCGGCGAGCAGTGCAAAGGCCATATCTCCATAAGAAGTTCAACACCTTGGAGGTGGGTGAAATTGTGGAGTACACCCCCGTCCAGAGCCTTCGTGGAGAATGGGCTGCAGCGGTCACCAGACCAACAGCCTCAACACAGCTTCCTTTCAAATATTTACCGTCAACGGATTGGGAGTCCGATCCCTTCAACTTGAGGCCGACAAGGTCTGCTCCTAAAGCCTCCACCAGCGCACCCAAGGAGGAGGAGCTTCAACAGTCAAAATCATCATCTTCTGTGTACAGTAAAGAGCCAAGTTCTTCATTTTCTACAGATCGTCAAGAGTCAAATCCTGCTCAAGTTCAAGAAAGCAAGCCCAAATTGAGGGCACCAAAGATCGTACCTAGGCCCTCTCGGAGCAGTGAGAGTTTGTCTGTTCCAGAGGTACCAACGCATGTACCTAGGCCCTCTTCTGACATGGAGAGTTTGCCTGCTTCCAGGCTACCAACGAAAGAGTAATGGGTCCATCCTAGTTTGGAGATGGTACTCAAGCCCTATTGCCCCACTGTGATCCCGGCTAGAAAGCCTGTGTCCTCTTCTAATGCTGCCATCCACCACTCCATCCTCACCAATGTGGTGTGGCAAAGCTATGTCAATTCTACACCTGCCCCTGATGTTGGCAGATACAGAGGAACCAAGAGAGAGGCACAACAAGAGTAAGAGGAATATTCTCTGAAGGGACTTTAAAGTAATGTCAGATTGTTTCTTGCGTTAACCACTTTTATTTTGCAGCAACCAAGTTCAAGAATTGTGCCTAGCAGGACTGTGCTAAGATTGTTCCAGTTTAAAGATCAGCAACGTAACCACTAAGCTTGTGCCTGACTATTAAGTCGAGACTCCTAGCCTGTAGGAGATTCATTAAGGACTGTACCCGGCTGAGTTGTGGTTAAGGCCGTGTTTACCTTTCCCTTCCATTAACTCTTAGTGTAGGTGGACTGCTGATCCTTACACGCCACTTTGTATATTTCCCTTTAATTGGACTCTTAGTGTAGGTGGACTGCTGATCCTTACACGTCTGTTTTATGTATATACCAGCAGCTTCATAAGAACTCTTATGCTGAATGTTGCACTTATCGGGTGAATGCGCCTGAACCATGTTGGAGTGTTGATAACTGTGTAAACTGTGTAGTAAATATGTATATGGTTCTTGTACACATGAAGGTATCCTTGTGTCTGTGTACATAAAAAATAGGTAAGGGTTGTACATAGAAAAATAGTCTAATGTCTATGTACATAAAAAGTGAGTCAGAGTCACACTCAACACTAAAAACGTAAATGATTCTTGTACATACAAATGTATAGAATGCTAAAGGTGTTTAGCAGTAGCTAAATAGGTGACACCCCGGCTCATCCGAGGGTAGTATTATTGCTGTCGCCAATCGCTAGCACCTGTCTCAACAAAATTTACAGGGTAACCTACCCTTAAAATAGTACTTGCACGCATAGTACTCTAAACTAACTGACTTAAATGTACTACTTCAGTCTTCAGTACATACACAAAAACAAAATATTCTCACATTCAAGTAACACTTAGGAATTGTAGCTTATTAATACCCAATTCCTGCCACTGTTAGATACACTCATACTTCTTTTCTCTGTATTACGTGTGTGAGATGCTCTGCCTGGCCAGTAGGTGCTCTTGCGAATATAGAATTAGACACGTAATTCTTAAAGTAACCTAGGTAGGTTATGTGAAGTGCTCTAGGGGTAAGTAGCGTGTAGCCGATAGACCATAGAAGCCAACCTTACTGTGACCTAGCTTCCGGCTAGCCAGTATAACTTTTGTGTACTAACAGGAAACTCATTGTTGGCAAAAAAAATGTGTGAGATAATAAAAATGTCTAGTATATAGAGCTGTACTAATGTCTAGTTTGCCTCATAAAATGTGTAGAGAGCTAATACAAATGTATCAGCAACTAGTAACTAGATGTCAGATAGCTGCCTAATTGTATAGTAAGTTTAATAAAATGTCTAAGAAGCTATAAACTAAAGGTTAGATAGCTTCATCAATGTCTAGATAGCATTAATGTCTAGATAGTACCAATGTCTAGATATATTTCTATTGTCTAGTCCAGATACTAGTAAGAGTATCAGAGAATGTAAATGTGTTCAATGTTTAGCATTTTTATAAGTATGTAAAAATGTATAGCAAATTTATAAGTATCATCCTGGTCTAGTCCTAGTTCCTCTGCCTTAGGGGACAGGCGTCGAGGTCGACTTATCTTAAGTAAGGGGGTTTGTGGTGTCCCGGTACCGCATCCTATACAGTACCTGTATAGAGGTCCCCATAGCCAAAGTCCCTAGGACGTCGGGGTCCTTCTTATCTAGTCCGCCCCTTGTCACCTCTCATCTAGGTGTTAGTAATCTAACAGTTTATTCAGGATTTATATAAGTATAATTGTACACATGTATATAATTGGTTAATTACCTGTACGGAGCGTAGCAGGACCTGCGGGTCATGTGATCAGGTAAACTCTATGGTTTTTGCTTCAGGACCTTTGGAGGTCCCTATAAAGTATTGCACCCATCATTCCTTGTAACGGTGAGTGACAATTATTCTGACCAATGAAAGCGGCCCTGCCCCTGCCCATATAAGGGAGCGGCGGCCATTGTTAGCTCTCTTTCCTCGTGGGCTGTTCTTAGAGAAGGATCTGCGCAGCTATTCTCACAGTGAGTTTAGGCCTGAGCCTTGCGGCAATGGCTGATCTCTTCTAAACCGTGAGTGTATCAATCCCTAAGCACTCTGCAGGATTACCGGACCTTATCTATCCCCTAAATCCGGACGGATCTTTGCAAATTACCCTGAATTCAGAGACTTATAACAAAAGTCAAGGTCCACAACTGTCACGATGCCGGCTGGCAGGTAGTGGATCCCCTGTGCCAGAGAGGGATGGCGAGGACCGCGCTAGTGGACCGGTTCTAAGCCACTACAGGTTTTCACCAGAGCCCGCCGCAAAGCGGGATGGTCTTGCTGCGGCGGTAGTGACCAGGTCGTATCCACTAGCAACGGCTTACCTCTCTGGCTGCTGAAGATGCTGAAGATAGGCGCGGTACAAGGGAGTAGGCAGAAGCAAGGTCGGACGTAGCAGAAGGTCGGGGGCAGGCGGCAAGGATCGTAGTCAGGGGCAACGGCAGGAGGTCAGGAACACGGACTAGGAACAGACAAGGGAATGCTTTCACTAGGCACAAGTGCAACAAGATCCGGCAAGGGAGTGCAGGGGAAGTGAGGTGATATAGGGAAGTGCACAGGTGGGAGCCAATTAAGCTAATTGGGAAGATTGGGCCAGGCACCATCATTGGTGCACTGGCCCTTTAAATCGCAGAGACCCGGCGCGCGCGCGCCCTAGGGAGCGGGGCCGCGCGCGCCGGGACAGGACCGAGGGAGAGCGAGTCAGGTACGGGGACCGGGGTGCGCATCGCGAGCGGGCGCTACCCGCATCGCGAATCGCACCCCGGCTGAAGGCGGGACCGCAGCGCACCCGGTCAGTGGATCTGACCGGGGCGCTGCAACAACGAAGATGAGGCGAGCGCTCCGGGGAGGAACGGGGACCCGGAGCGCTCGGCGTAACAGTACCCCCCCCCTTGGGTCTCCCCCTCTTCTTGGGGCCAAAGAACCTGAGAAAAAAAAACTCAATTTTTCCATGAAGAGGTCCGATGCAAATTAGGAGGGGTTCTGTGTGGAAACGTACGAGACAGTCCAATCTTTTATTGTAAAAACAATAGATGTAGAGGGGTCTGGCGAGACTGGTCACAGGAACGTAGAACCTGTTGATGAGAGAGGCCAAAAAAAATTTTCCTGCAGATCCGGAATCCAAGAAGAGCATAGTAGAGAAGGAGAAGGTAGAGGCAGATATCCGCACAGGCACAGTAAGGCGTGGAGAAGCAGAGTTGACATCAAGAACTGTGTCACCTTTGTGCGGAGTCAGCGTGCGTCTTTCCAGGCGGGGAGGACGGATAGGACAATCCTTCAGGAAGTGTTCGGTACCGGCATGGTACAGGCAAAGATTCTCCATGCGGCGTCGTGTCCTCTCTTGAGGTGTCAAGCAAGACCGGTCAACATGCATAGCCTCCGCGGCGGGAAGCACAGGAACAGATTGCAGAGGACCAGAGGAGAGAGGAGCCGGAGAGAAAAAACGCTTCGTGCGAACAAAGTCCATATCCAGGCGGAGCTCCAGACGCCATCCGGAAGAACGCATGTCAATGCGAGTGGCTAGATGAATGAGTTCATGTAGGTCAGCAGGAGTCTCTCGTGCGGCCAGAACATCTTTAATGTTGCTGGATAGGCCTTTTTTAAAGGTCGCGCAGAGAGTCTCACTATTCCAGGACAACTCGTAAGCAAGAGCACGGAACTGAATGGCGTACTCGCCAACGGAAGAAACACCCTGGGCCAGGTTCAGCAGGGCAATCTCGGCTGAAGAAGCTCGGGCAGGTTCCTCAAAGACACTTCGAATTTCCGAGAAGAAGGAGTGTACAGAGGCAGTGACGGGGTCATTGCGGTCCCAGAGCGGTGCGGCCCATGACAGGGCTTTTCCAGACAGAAGGCAGAACACGAAAGCCACCTTAGACCTTTCAGTAGGAAACTGGTCCGACATCATCTCCAAGTGCTGGGAACATTGCGAAAGAAAGCCACGGCAATACTTAGAGTCCCCATTAAATTTGTCCGGCAAGGACAGGCAGAGGCTAGGAGTGGCCACTCGCTGCGGAGGAGGTGCAGGAGCTGGCGGAGGAGATGATTGCTGAAGAAGTTGGTGCAAAATGGTGGACACTTCCGACAGCTGGTGGGTTAGATGGGCGATCTGTCGGGCGATATCAGAGACAACTGGCAGGGGAACCTCAGCGGGATCCATGGCCGGATCTACTGTCACGATGCCGGCTGGCAGGTAGTGGATCCCCTGTGCCAGAGAGGGATGGCGAGGACCGCGCTAGTGGACCGGTTCTAAGCCACTACAGGTTTTCACCAGAGCCCGCCGCAAAGCGGGATGGTCTTGCTGCGGCGGTAGTGACCAGGTCGTATCCACTAGCAACGGCTTACCTCTCTGGCTGCTGAAGATGCTGAAGATAGGCGCGGTACAAGGGAGTAGGCAGAAGCAAGGTCGGACGTAGCAGAAGGTCGGGGGCAGGCGGCAAGGATCGTAGTCAGGGGCAACGGCAGGAGGTCAGGAACACGGACTAGGAACAGACAAGGGAATGCTTTCACTAGGCACAAGTGCAACAAGATCCGGCAAGGGAGTGCAGGGGAAGTGAGGTGATATAGGGAAGTGCACAGGTGGGAGCCAATTAAGCTAATTGGGAAGATTGGGCCAGGCACCATCATTGGTGCACTGGCCCTTTAAATCGCAGAGACCCGGCGCGCGCGCGCCCTAGGGAGCGGGGCCGCGCGCGCCGGGACAGGACCGAGGGAGAGCGAGTCAGGTACGGGGACCGGGGTGCGCATCGCGAGCGGGCGCTACCCGCATCGCGAATCGCACCCCGGCTGAAGGCGGGACCGCAGCGCACCCGGTCAGTGGATCTGACCGGGGCGCTGCAACAACGAAGATGAGGCGAGCGCTCCGGGGAGGAACGGGGACCCGGAGCGCTCGGCGTAACAACAACTACTGTCAGTCACTGAAGTGTATAGAGACTGTATTAATGAGACTGTTACTGTTCATTGGATGTACCGCAAGCCTTTAAGTAAAGTTTATCCAAGTTCAAGTTCAACTACCTTGTGGACCTTCAGTCATTTCATGCACCTATCGTTACTGGGAAGGGCGGCGATTGGCCGGAGAATTACCTCAGCATACTAACCCTCAGCCTGGCGTCACGAACAATGGTCTATCTCATATATATCTATCTCTATCTCATATCTATCTATCTCATATCCGAGTATCCGTGTCACCATAGTCCGCACTATACATCACCGTCCACTCACCTCAGCACCACAGTGAGGAGAGTATCCGTGTCACCATAGTCCGCACTATACATCACCATCCACTCACCTCAGCACCACAGTAAGCTCAGTATCCGTGTCACCATAGTCCGCACTATACATCACCGTCCACTCACCACAGCACCACAGTGAGCTCAGTATCCATGTCACCATAGTCCGCACTATACATCACCGTCCACTCACCACAGCACCACAGTGAGCTCAGTATCCATGTCACCATAGTCCGCACTATACATCATCGTCCACTCACCACAGCACCACAGTGAGCTCAGTATCCATGTCACCATAGTCCGCACTATACATCACCGTCCACTCACCACAGCACCACAGTGAGGAGAGTATCCGTGTCACCATAGTCCGCACTATACATCACCGTCCACTCACCTCAGCACCACAGTGAGCTCAGTATCCATGTCACCATAGTCCGCACTATACATCACCGTCCACTCACCTCAGCACCACAGTGAGCTCAGTATCCATGTCACCATAGTCCGCACTATACATCACCGTCCACTCACCACAGCACCACAGTGAGCTCAGTATCCGTGTCACCATAGTCCGCACTATACATCACCGTCCACTCACCACAGCACCACAGTGAGCTCAGTATCCATGTCACCATAGTCCGCACTATACATCATCGTCCACTCACCACAGCACCACAGTGAGGAGAGTATCCATGTCACCATAGTCCGCACTATACATCACCGTCCACTCACCTCAGCACCACAGTAAGCTCAGTATCCATGTCACCATAGTCCGCACTATACATCACCGTCCACTCCCCACAGCACCACAGTGAGGAGAGTATCCGTGTCACCATAGTCCGCACTATACATCACCGTCCACTCACCACAGCACCACAGTGAGGAGAGTATCCGTGTCACCATAGTCCGCACTATACATCACCGTCCACTCACCACAGCACCACAGTGAGCTCAGTATCCGTGTCACCATAGTCCGCACTATACATCACCGTCCACTCACCTCAGCACCACAGTGAGCTCAGTATCCATGTCACCATAGTCCGCACTATACATCACCGTCCACTCACCACAGCACCACAGTGAGCTCAGTATCCGTGTCACCATAGTCCGCACTATACATCACCGTCCACTCACCACAGCACCACAGTGAGCTCAGTATCCATGTCACCATAGTCCGCACTATACATCACCGTCCACTCACCACAGCACCACAGTGAGCTCAGTATCCATGTCACCATAGTCCGCACTATACATCATCGTCCACTCACCACAGCACCACAGTGAGCTCAGTATCCATGTCACCATAGTCCGCACTATACATCACCGTCCACTCACCACAGCACCACAGTGAGGAGAGTATCCGTGTCACCATAGTCCGCACTATACATCACCGTCCACTCACCACAGCACCACAGTGAGCTCAGTATCCATGTCACCATAGTCCGCACTATACATCACCGTCCACTCACCTCAGCACCACAGTGAGCTCAGTATCCATGTCACCATAGTCCGCACTATACATCACCGTCCACTCACCACAGCACCACAGTGAGCTCAGTATCCATGTCACCATAGTCCGCACTATACATCACCGTCCACTCACCACAGCACCACAGTGAGCTCAGTATCCGTGTCACCATAGTCCGCACTATACATCACCGTCCACTCACCACAGCACCACAGTGAGCTCAGTATCCGTGTCACCATAGTCCGCACTATACATCACCGTCCACTCACCACAGCACCACAGTGAGCTCAGTATCCGTGTCACCATAGTCCGCACTATACATCACCGTCCACTCACCACAGCACCACAGTGAGGAGAGTATCCATGTCACCATAGTCCGCACTATACATCACCGTCCACTCACCACAGCACCACAGTGAGCTCAGTATCCGTGTCACCATAGTCCGCACTATACATCACCGTCCACTCACCACAGCACCACAGTGAGCTCAGTATCCGTGTCACCATAGTCCGCACTATACATCACCGTCCACTCACCACAGCACCACAGTGAGAAGAGTATCCGTGTCACCATAGTCCGCACTATACATCACCGTCCACTCACCACAGCACCACAGTGAGGAGAGTATCCGTGTCACCATAGTCCGCACTATACATCACCGTCCACTCACCACAGCACCACAGTGAGGAGAGTATCCATGTCACCATAGTCCGCACTATACATCACCGTCCACTCACCACAGCACCACAGTGAGCTCAGTATCCGTGTCACCATAGTCCGCACTATACATCACCGTCCACTCACCTCAGCACCACAGTGAGGAGAGTATCCGTGTCACCATAGTCCGCACTATACATCACCGTCCACTCACCACAGCACCACAGTGAGGAGAGTATCCGTGTCACCATAGTCCGCACTATACATCACCGTCCACTCACCACAGCACCACAGTGAGGAGAGTATCCGTGTCACCATAGTCCGCACTATACATCACCGTCCACTCACCACAGCACCACAGTGAGGAGAGTATCCATGTCACCATAGTCCGCACTATACATCACCGTCCACTCACCACAGCACCACAGTGAGCTCAGTATCCATGTCACCATAGTCCGCACTATACATCACCGTCCACTCACCACAGCACCACAGTGAGCTCAGTATCCGTGTCACCATAGTCCGCACTATACATCACCGTCCACTCACCACAGCACCACAGTGAGCTCAGTATCCATGTCACCATAGTCCGCACTATACATCACCGTCCACTCACCACAGCACCACAGTGAGGAGAGTATCCATGTCACCATAGTCCGCACTATACATCACCGTCCACTCACCACAGCACCACAGTGAGGAGAGTATCCATGTCACCATAGTCCGCACTATACATCACCGTCCACTCACCACAGCACCACAGTGAGCTCAGTATCCGTGTCACCATAGTCCGCACTATACATCACCGTCCACTCACCACAGCACCACAGTGAGGAGAGTATCCGTGTCACCATAGTCCGCACTATACATCACCGTCCACTCACCACAGCACCACAGTGAGCTCAGTATCCGTGTCACCATAGTCCGCACTATACATCACCGTCCACTCACCTCAGCACCACAGTGAGCTCAGTATCCATGTCACCATAGTCCGCACTATACATCATCGTCCACTCACCACAGCACCACAGTGAGGAGAGTATCCGTGTCACCATAGTCCGCACTATACATCACCGTCCACTCACCACAGCACCACAGTGAGCTCAGTATCCGTGTCACCATAGTCCGCACTATACATCACCGTCCACTCACCACAGCACCACAGTGAGGAGAGTATCCATGTCACCATAGTCCGCACTATACATCACCGTCCACTCACCACAGCACCACAGTGAGCTCAGTATCCATGTCACCATAGTCCGCACTATACATCACCGTCCACTCACCTCAGCACCACAGTGAGGAGAGTATCCGTGTCACCATAGTCCGCACTATACATCACTGTCCACTCACCACAGCACCACAGTGAGGAGAGTATCCGTGTCACCATAGTCCGCACTATACATCACCGTCCACTCACCACAGCACCACAGTGAGCTCAGTATCCGTGTCACCATAGTCCGCACTATACATCACCGTCCACTCACCACAGCACCACAGTGAGCTCAGTATCCGTGTCACCATAGTCCGCACTATACATCACCGTCCACTCACCACAGCACCACAGTGAGCTCAGTATCCATGTCACCATAGTCCGCACTATACATCACCGTCCACTCACCACAGCACCACAGTGAGGAGAGTATCCGTGTCACCATAGTCCGCACTATACATCACCGTCCACTCACCACAGCACCACAGTGAGGAGAGTATCCATGTCACCATAGTCCGCACTATACATCACCGTCCACTCACCACAGCACCACAGTGAGCTCAGTATCCGTGTCACCATAGTCCGCACTATACATCACCGTCCACTCACCTCAGCACCACAGTGAGCTCAGTATCCGTGTCATCATAGTCCGCACTATACATCACCGTCCACTCACCACAGCACCACAGTGAGCTCAGTATCCGTGTCACCATAGTCCGCACTATACATCACCGTCCACTCACCACAGCACCACAGTGAGGAGAGTATCCATGTCACCATAGTCCGCACTATACATCACCGTCCACTCACCACAGCACCACAGTGAGCTCAGTATCCGTGTCACCATAGTCCGCACTATACATCACCGTCCACTCACCACAGCACCACAGTGAGGAGAGTATCCGTGTCACCATAGTCCGCACTATACATCACCGTCCACTCACCACAGCACCACAGTGAGGAGAGTATCCGTGTCACTATAGTCCGCACTATACATCACCGTCCACTCACCACAGCACCACAGTGAGCTCAGTATCCGTGTCACCATAGTCCGCACTATACATCACCGTCCACTCACCTCAGCACCACAGTGAGGAGAGCATCCATGTCACCATAGTCCGCACTATACATCACCGTCCACTCACCACAGCACCACAGTGAGCTCAGTATCCGTGTCACCATAGTCCGCACTATACATCACCGTCCACTCACCACAGCACCACAGTGAGGAGAGTATCCGTGTCACCATAGTCCGCACTATACATCACCGTCCACTCACCACAGCACCACAGTGAGGAGAGTATCCATGTCACCATAGTCCGCACTATACATCACCGTCCACTCACCACAGCACCACAGTGAGCTCAGTATCCGTGTCACCATAGTCCGCACTATACATCATCGTCCACTCACCACAGCACCACAGTGAGCTCAGTATCCGTGTCACCATAGTCCGCACTATACATCATCGTCCACTCACCACAGCACCACAGTGAGCTCAGTATCCATGTCACCATAGTCCGCACTATACATCACCGTCCACTCACCACAGCACCACAGTGAGCTCAGTATCCGTGTCACCATAGTCCGCACTATACATCACTGTCCACTCACCACAGCACCACAGTGAGCTCAGTATCCGTGTCACCATAGTCCGCACTATACATCACCGTCCACTCACCACAGCACCACAGTGAGGAGAGTATCCGTGTCACCATAGTCCGCACTATACATCACCGTCCACTCACCACAGCACCACAGTGAGGAGAGTATCCGTGTCACCATAGTCCGCACTATACATCACCGTCCACTCACCACAGCACCACAGTGAGCTCAGTATCCGTGTCACCATAGTCCGCACTATACATCACCGTCCACTCACCACAGCACCACAGTGAGCTCAGTATCCGTGTCACCATAGTCCGCACTATACATCACCGTCCACTCACCTCAGCACCACAGTGAGGAGAGTATCCGTGTCACCATAGTCCGCACTATACATCACCGTCCACTCACCACAGCACCACAGTGAGGAGAGTATCCATGTCACCATAGTCCGCACTATACATCACCGTCCACTCACCACAGCACCACAGTGAGCTCAGTATCCGTGTCACCATAGTCCGCACTATACATCACCGTCCACTCACCTCAGCACCACAGTGAGCTCAGTATCCGTGTCACCATAGTCCGCACTATACATCACCGTCCACTCACCACAGCACCACAGTGAGCTCAGTATCCGTGTCACCATAGTCCGCACTTTACATCACCGTCCACTCACCACAGCACCACAGTGAGGAGAGTATCCGTGTCACCATAGTCCGCACTATACATCACCGTCCACTCACCTCAGCACCACAGTGAGGAGAGTATCCGTGTCACCATAGTCCGCACTATACATCACCGTCCACTCACCACAGCACCACAGTGAGGAGAGTATCCGTGTCACCATAGTCCGCACTATACATCACCGTCCACTCACCACAGCACCACAGTGAGCTCAGTATCCATGTCACCATAGTCCGCACTATACATCACCGTCCACTCACCACAGCACCACAGTGAGCTCAGTATCCGTGTCACCATAGTCCGCACTATACATCACCGTCCACTCACCACAGCACCACAGTGAGGAGAGTATCCATGTCACCATAGTCCGCACTATACATCACCGTCCACTCACCACAGCACCACAGTGAGCTCAGTATCCGTGTCACCATAGTCCGCACTATACATCACCGTCCACTCACCACAGCACCACAGTGAGGAGAGTATCCATGTCACCATAGTCCGCACTATACATCACCGTCCACTCACCACAGCACCACAGTGAGCTCAGTATCCATGTCACCATAGTCCGCACTATACATCACCGTCCACTCACCACAGCACCACAGTGAGGAGAGTATCCGTGTCACCATAGTCCGCACTATACATCACCGTCCACTCACCACAGCACCACAGTGAGCTCAGTATCCGTGTCACCATAGTCCGCACTATACATCACCGTCCACTCACCACAGCACCACAGTGAGCTCAGTATCCGTGTCACCATAGTCCGCACTATACATCACCGTTCACTCACCACAGCACCACAGTGAGGAGAGTATCCATGTCACCATAGTCCGCACTATACATCACCGTCCACTCACCACAGCACCACAGTGAGGAGAGTATCCGTGTCACCATAGTCCGCACTATACATCACCGTCCACTCACCACAGCACCACAGTGAGGAGAGTATCCGTGTCACCATAGTCCGCACTATACATCACCGTCCACTCACCACAGCACCACAGTGAGCTCAGTATCCGTGTCACCATAGTCCGCACTATACATCACCGTCCACTCACCTCAGCACCACAGTGAGCTCAGTATCCGTGTCACCATAGTCCGCACTATACATCACCGTCCACTCACCACAGCACCACAGTGAGGAGAGTATCCGTGTCACCATAGTCCGCACTATACATCACCGTCCACTCACCACAGCACCACAGTGAGGAGAGTATCCGTGTCACCATAGTCCGCACTATACATCACCGTCCACTCACCACAGCACCACAGTGAGGAGAGTATCCGTGTCACTATAGTCCGCACTATACATCACCGTCCACTCACCACAGCACCACAGTGAGCTCAGTATCCGTGTCACCATAGTCCGCACTATACATCACCGTCCACTCACCACAGCACCACAGTGAGGAGAGTATCCGTGTCACCATAGTCCGCACTATACATCACCGTCCACTCACCACAGCACCACAGTGAGGAGAGTATCCATGTCACCATAGTCCGCACTATACATCACCGTCCACTCACCACAGCACCACAGTGAGCTCAGTATCCGTGTCACCATAGTCCGCACTATACATCATCGTCCACTCACCACAGCACCACAGTGAGCTCAGTATCCGTGTCACCATAGTCCGCACTATACATCATCGTCCACTCACCACAGCACCACAGTGAGCTCAGTATCCATGTCACCATAGTCCGCACTATACATCACCGTCCACTCACCACAGCACCACAGTGAGCTCAGTATCCGTGTCACCATAGTCCGCACTATACATCACTGTCCACTCACCACAGCACCACAGTGAGCTCAGTATCCGTGTCACCATAGTCCGCACTATACATCACCGTCCACTCACCACAGCACCACAGTGAGGAGAGTATCCGTGTCACCATAGTCCGCACTATACATCACCGTCCACTCACCACAGCACCACAGTGAGGAGAGTATCCGTGTCACCATAGTCCGCACTATACATCACCGTCCACTCACCACAGCACCACAGTGAGCTCAGTATCCATGTCACCATAGTCCGCACTATACATCACCGTCCACTCACCACAGCACCACAGTGAGCTCAGTATCCGTGTCACCATAGTCCGCACTATACATCACCGTCCACTCACCTCAGCACCACAGTGAGGAGAGTATCCGTGTCACCATAGTCCGCACTATACATCACCATCCACTCACCACAGCACCACAGTGAGGAGAGTATCCATGTCACCATAGTCCGCACTATACATCACCGTCCACTCACCACAGCACCACAGTGAGCTCAGTATCCGTGTCACCATAGTCCGCACTATACATCACCGTCCACTCACCTCAGCACCACAGTGAGCTCAGTATCCGTGTCACCATAGTCCGCACTATACATCACCGTCCACTCACCACAGCACCACAGTGAGCTCAGTATCCGTGTCACCATAGTCCGCACTTTACATCACCGTCCACTCACCACAGCACCACAGTGAGGAGAGTATCCGTGTCACCATAGTCCGCACTATACATCACCGTCCACTCACCTCAGCACCACAGTGAGGAGAGTATCCGTGTCACCATAGTCCGCACTATACATCACCGTCCACTCACCACAGCACCACAGTGAGGAGAGTATCCGTGTCACCATAGTCCGCACTATACATCACCGTCCACTCACCACAGCACCACAGTGAGCTCAGTATCCGTGTCACCATAGTCCGCACTATACATCACCGTCCACTCACCACAGCACCACAGTGAGGAGAGTATCCATGTCACCATAGTCCGCACTATACATCACCGTCCACTCACCACAGCACCACAGTGAGCTCAGTATCCGTGTCACCATAGTCCGCACTATACATCACCGTCCACTCACCACAGCACCACAGTGAGGAGAGTATCCATGTCACCATAGTCCGCACTATACATCACCGTCCACTCACCACAGCACCACAGTGAGCTCAGTATCCATGTCACCATAGTCCGCACTATACATCACCGTCCACTCACCACAGCACCACAGTGAGGAGAGTATCCGTGTCACCATAGTCCGCACTATACATCACCGTCCACTCACCACAGCACCACAGTGAGCTCAGTATCCGTGTCACCATAGTCCGCACTATACATCACCGTCCACTCACCACAGCACCACAGTGAGCTCAGTATCCATGTCACCATAGTCCGCACTATACATCACCGTCCACTCACCACAGCACCACAGTGAGGAGAGTATCCGTGTCACCATAGTCCGCACTATACATCACCGTCCACTCACCACAGCACCACAGTGAGCTCAGTATCCGTGTCACCATAGTCCGCACTATACATCACCGTCCACTCACCTCAGCACCACAGTGAGCTCAGTATCCGTGTCACCATAGTCCGCACTATACATCACCGTTCACTCACCACAGCACCACAGTGAGGAGAGTATCCGTGTCACCATAGTCCGCACTATACATCACCGTCCACTCACCACAGCACCACAGTGAGGAGAGTATCCATGTCACCATAGTCCGCACTATACATCACCGTCCACTCACCACAGCACCACAGTGAGGAGAGTATCCGTGTCACCATAGTCCGCACTATACATCACCGTCCACTCACCACAGCACCACAGTGAGGAGAGTATCCGTGTCACCATAGTCCGCACTATACATCACCGTCCACTCACCACAGCACCACAGTGAGCTCAGTATCCGTGTCACCATAGTCCGCACTATACATCACCGTCCACTCACCTCAGCACCACAGTGAGCTCAGTATCCGTGTCACCATAGTCCGCACTATACATCACCGTCCACTCACCTCAGCACCACAGTGAGGAGAGTATCCGTGTCACCATAGTCCGCACTATACATCACCGTCCACTCACCACAGCACCACAGTGAGGAGAGTATCCGTGTCACCATAGTCCGCACTATACATCACCGTCCACTCACCACAGCACCACAGTGAGGAGAGTATCCGTGTCACCATAGTCCGCACTATACATCACCGTCCACTCACCACAGCACCACAGTGAGCTCAGTATCCGTGTCACCATAGTCCGCACTATACATCATCGTCCACTCACCACAGCACCACAGTGAGGAGAGTATCCGTGTCACTATAGTCCGCACTATACATCACCGTCCACTCACCACAGCACCACAGTGAGCTCAGTATCCGTGTCACCATAGTCCGCACTATACATCACCGTCCACTCACCTCAGCACCACAGTGAGGAGAGTATCCGTGTCACCATAGTCCGCACTATACATCACCGTCCACTCACCACAGCACCACAGTGAGGAGAGTATCCGTGTCACCATAGTCCGCACTATACATCACCGTCCACTCACCACAGCACCACAGTGAGCTCAGTATCCGTGTCACCATAGTCCGCACTATACATCATCGTCCACTCACCACAGCACCACAGTGAGGAGAGTATCCGTGTCACTATAGTCCGCACTATACATCACCGTCCACTCACCACAGCACCACAGTGAGCTCAGTATCCGTGTCACCATAGTCCGCACTATACATCACCGTCCACTCACCACAGCACCACAGTGAGCTCAGTATCCATGTCACCATAGTCCGCACTATACATCACCGTCCACTCACCACAGCACCACAGTGAGCTCAGTATCCGTGTCACCATAGTCCGCACTATACATCACCGTCCACTCACCACAGCACCACAGTGAGGAGAGTATCCGTGTCACCATAGTCCGCACTATACATCACCGTCCACTCACCTCAGCACCACAGTGAGGAGAGTATCCATGTCACCATAGTCCGCACTATACATCACCGTCCACTCACCACAGCACCACAGTGAGGAGAGTATCCGTGTCACCATAGTCCGCACTATACATCACCGTCCACTCACCACAGCACCACAGTGAGCTCAGTATCCGTGTCACCATAGTCCGCACTATACATCACCGTCCACTCACCTCAGCACCACAGTGAGCTCAGTATCCGTGTCACCATAGTCCGCACTATACATCACCGTCCACTCACCACAGCACCACAGTGAGCTCAGTATCCATGTCACCATAGTCCGCACTATACATCACCGTCCACTCACCACAGCACCACAGTGAGGAGAGTATCCATGTCACCATAGTCCGCACTATACATCACCGTCCACTCACCACAGCACCACAGTGAGCTCAGTATCCGTGTCACCATAGTCCGCACTATACATCACCGTCCACTCACCACAGCACCACAGTGAGCTCAGTATCCATGTCACCATAGTCCGCACTATACATCACCGTCCACTCACCACAGCACCACAGTGAGCTCAGTATCCGTGTCACCATAGTCCGCACTATACATCACCGTCCACTCACCACAGCACCACAGTGAGGAGAGTATCCATGTCACCATAGTCCGCACTATACATCACCGTCCACTCACCACAGCACCACAGTGAGGAGAGTATCCATGTCACCATAGTCCGCACTATACATCACCGTCCACTCACCACAGCACCACAGTGAGCTCAGTATCCATGTCACCATAGTCCGCACTATACATCACCGTCCACTCACCACAGCACCACAGTGAGGAGAGTATCCGTGTCACCATAGTCCACACTATACATCACCGTCCACTCACCACAGCACCACAGTGAGCTCAGTATCCGTGTCACCATAGTCCGCACTATACATCACCGTCCACTCACCTCAGCACCACAGTGAGCTCAGTATCCGTGTCACCATAGTCCGCACTATACATCACCGTCCACTCACCACAGCACCACAGTGAGGAGAGTATCCATGTCACCATAGTCCGCACTATACATCACCGTCCACTCACCACAGCACCACAGTGAGGAGAGTATCCATGTCACCATAGTCCGCACTATACATCACCGTCCACTCACCACAGCACCACAGTGAGGAGAGTATCCGTGTCACCATAGTCCGCACTATACATCACCGTCCACTCACCACAGCACCACAGTGAGCTCAGTATCCATGTCACCATAGTCCGCACTATACATCACCGTCCACTCACCACAGCACCACAGTGAGCTCAGTATCCATGTCACCATAGTCCGCACTATACATCACCGTCCACTCACCACAGCACCACAGTGAGCTCAGTATCCGTGTCACCATAATCCGCACTATACATCACCGTCCGTCTTTTCTAACTTAAGATAGTTGGGTTCTCAGAGAACTGCACTACCCTGTCACATGACCTAATATTGGAAGGACTACTACTCCCAGCAGACCTGTACTGCAGCTCCCTATGAGAGGTCACTGCGGGGTCAATAGTTTTGATGATTTCAGATATTGCTTAGATCCAGGTATCACATATTATTATGGAGTGTGCACAATAATCATTCAGCTTAGATACCTGAGTAGAATGCTGCACTGAAGGCGTAGATACACATCCCCCAGCATCCCATGGTGACGCCCGCGTTATACTTGTGAAACTCGTCAGAATCGTGAGGAGCCTTCGGGTTCCCTTGGAAAATCACTTCTCCCATAAAGTCAGTGTAAAATAACAGCATGCCTTCAAAGGATAGCCACCCTGCAAAGAGAGACACGCTGAGGAGAGAGAGACACGCTGAGGAGAGAGAGACACGCTGAGGAGAGAGAGACACGCTGAGGAGAGAGAGACACGCTGAGGAGAGAGAGACACGCTGAGGAGAGGGACACGCTGAGGAGAGAGAGACACGCTGAGGAGAGAGAGACACGCTGAGGAGAGAGAGACACGCTGAGGAGAGAGAGACACGCTGAGGAGAGAGAGACACGCTGAGGAGAGAGAGACACGCTGAGGAGAGGGACACGCTGAGGAGAGAGAGACACGCTGAGGAGAGAGAGACACGCTGAGGAGAGAGAGACACGCTGAGGAGAGAGATACACGCTGAGGAGAGAGAGACACGCTGAGGAGAGAGAGACACGCTGAGGAGAGGGACACGCTGAGGAGAGAGAGACACGCTGAGGAGAGAGAGACACGCTGAGGAGAGAGAGACACGCTGAGGAGAGGGACACGCTGAGGAGAGAGAGACACGCTGAGGAGAGGGACACGCTGAGGAGAGAGACACGCTGAGGAGAGAGAGACACACTGAGGAGAGAGAGACACGCTGAGGAGAGAGAGACACGCTGAGGAGAGAGAGACACGCTGAGGAGAGAGAGACACGCTGAGGAGAGAGAGACACGCTGAGGAGAGAGAGACACGCTGAGGAGAGAGAGACACGCTGAGGAGAGAGAGACACGCTGAGGAGAGAGAGACACGCTGAGGAGAGAGAGACACGCTGAGGAGAGGGACACGCTGAGGAGAGAGAGAGACACGCTAAGGAGAGAGAGACACGCTGAGGAGAGAGAGACACGCTGAGGAGAGAGAGACACGCTGAGGAGAGAGAGACACGCTGAGGAGAGAGAGACACGCTGAGGAGAGGGACACGCTGAGGAGAGAGAGACACGCTGAGGAGAGAGAGACACGCTGAGGAGAGAGAGACACGCTGAGGAGAGAGACACGCTGAGGAGAGAGACACGCTGAGGAGAGAGAGACACGCTGAGGAGAGAGAGACACGCTGAGGAGAGAGAGACACGCTGAGGAGAGAGACACGCTGAGGAGAGAGAGACACGCTGAGGAGAGAGAGACACGCTGAGGAGAGAGAGACACGCTGAGGAGAGAGAGACACGCTGAGGAGAGAGAGACACGCTGAGGAGAGAGTGACACGCTGAGGAGAGAGAGACACGCTGAGGAGAGAGAGACACGCTGAGGAGAGGGAGACACGCTGAGGAGAGGGAGACACGCTGAGGAGAGGGAGACACGCTGAGGAGAGGGAGACACGCTGAGGAGAGAGGGACACGCTGAGGAGAGAGAGACACGCTGAGGAGAGAGAGACACGCTGAGGAGAGGGACACGCTGAGGAGAGAGAGACACGCTGAGGAGAGAGAGACACGCTGAGGAGAGAGAGACACGCTGAGGAGAGAGAGACACGCTGAGGAGAGAGAGACACGCTGAGGAGAGAGAGACACGCTGAGGAGAGAGAGACACGCTGAGGAGAGAGAGACACGCTGAGGAGAGGGAGACACGCTGAGGAGAGGGAGACACGCTGAGGAGAGGGAGACACGCTGAGGAGAGAGGGACACGCTGAGGAGAGAGACACGCTGAGGAGAGAGACACGCTGAGGAGAGAGACACGCTGAGGAGAGAGAGACACGCTGAGGAGAGAGAGACACGCTGAGGAGAGGGACACGCTGAGTAGAGGGACACGCTGAGGAGAGGGACACGCTGAGGAGAGGGACACGCTGAGGAGAGGGACACGCTGAGGAGAGAGACACGCTGAGGAGAGAGACACGCTGAGGAGAGAGACACGCTGAGGAGAGAGAGACACGCTGAGGGGGAGAAAGACACGCTGAGGGGGAGAAAGACACGCTGAGGAGAGAGAGACACGCTGAGGAGAGGGACACGCTGAGGAGAGAGAGACACGCTGAGGAGAGAGAGACACGATGAGGAGAGAGAGACACGATGAGGAGAGGGACACGCTGAGGAGAGGGACACGCTGAGGAGAGAGAGACACGCTGAGGAGAGGGACACGCTGAGGAGAGAGAGACACGCTGAGGAGAGAGAGACACGCTGAGGAGAGAGACACGCTGAGGAGAGAGAGACACGCTGAGGAGAGAGAGACACGCTGAGGAGAGAGGGACACGCTGAGGAGAGAGAGACACGCTGAGGAGAGAGAGACACGCTGAGGAGAGAGAGACACGCTGAGGAGAGAGAGACACGCTGAGGAGAGGGACACGCTGAGGAGAGGGACACGCTGAGGAGAGAGAGACACGCTGAGGAGAGAGACACGCTGAGGAGAGAGACACGCTGAGGAGAGAGACACGCTGAGGAGAGAGACACGCTGAGGAGAGAGAGACACGCTGAGGAGAGAGAGACACGCTGAGGAGAGGGACACGCTGAGGAGAGAGAGACGCTGAGGAGAGAGACACGCTGAGGAGAGAGAGACACGCTGAGGAGAGGGACACGCTGAGGAGAGACACGCTGAGGAGAGAGGGACATGCTGAGGAGAGAGAGACACGCTGAGGAGGAGAGAGACACGCTGAGGAGGAGAGAGACACGCTGAGGAGGAGAGAGACACGCTGAGGAGGAGAGAGACACGCTGAGGAGAGGGACACGCTGAGGAGAGAGAGACACGCTGAGGAGAGGGACATGCTGAGGAGAGGGACACGCTGAGGAGAGAGACACGCTGAGGAGAGAGAGACACGCTGAGGAGAGGGACACGCTGAGGAGAGAGAGACACGCTGAGGAGAGGGACACGCTGAGGAGAGGGACACGCTGAGGAGAGAGACACGCTGAGGAGAGAGACACGCTGAGGAGAGAGAGACACGCTGAGGGGGAGAAAGACACGCTGAGGAGAGAGAGACACGCTGAGGAGAGAGAGACACGCTGAGGAGAGAGAGACACGATGAGGAGAGAGAGACACGCTGAGGAGAGAGGGACACGCTGAGGAGAGAGAGACACGCTGAGGAGAGAGAGACACGCTGAGGAGAGAGAGACACGCTGAGGAGAGGGACACGCTGAGGAGAGGGACACGCTGAGGAGAGAGAGACACGCTGAGGAGAGGGACACGCTGAGGAGAGAGACACGCTGAGGAGAGAGACACGCTGAGGAGAGAGACACGCTGAGGAGAGAGAGACACGCTGAGGAGAGAGAGACACGCTGAGGAGAGGGACACGCTGAGGAGAGAGAGACATGCTGAGGAGAGAGACACGCTGAGGAGAGAGAGACACGCTGAGGAGAGAGAGACACGCTGAGGAGAGGGACACGCTGAGGAGAGGGACACGCTGAGGAGAGAGACACGCTGAGGAGAGAGACACGCTGAGGAGAGAGAGACACGCTGAGGGGGAGAAAGACACGCTGAGGAGAGAGAGACACGCTGAGGAGAGGGACACGCTGAGGAGAGGGACACGCTGAGGAGAGGGACACGCTGAGGAGAGGGACACGCTGAGGAGAGGGACACGCTGAGGAGAGAGAGACACGCTGAGGAGAGGGACACGCTGAGGAGAGAGAGACACGCTGAGGAGAGAGAGACACGCTGAGGAGAGAGAGACACGCTGAGGAGAGAGAGACACGATGAGGAGAGAGAGACACGCTGAGGAGAGAGGGACACGCTGAGGAGAGAGAGACACGCTGAGGAGAGAGAGACACGCTGAGGAGAGAGAGACACGCTGAGGAGAGGGACACGCTGAGGAGAGGGACACGCTGAGGAGAGAGAGACACGCTGAGGAGAGGGACACGCTGAGGAGAGAGACACGCTGAGGAGAGAGACACGCTGAGGAGAGAGACACGCTGAGGAGAGAGAGACACGCTGAGGAGAGAGAGACACGCTGAGGAGAGGGACACGCTGAGGAGAGAGAGACATGCTGAGGAGAGAGACACGCTGAGGAGAGAGAGACACGCTGAGGAGAGGGACACGCTGAGGAGAGACACGCTGAGGAGAGAGGGACATGCTGAGGAGAGAGAGACACGCTGAGGAGGAGAGAGACACGCTGAGGAGGAGAGAGACACGCTGAGGAGGAGAGAGACACGCTGAGGAGGAGAGAGACACGCTGAGGAGAGGGACACGCTGAGGAGAGAGAGACACGCTGAGGAGAGGGACATGCTGAGGAGAGAGAGACACGCTGAGGAGAGAGAGACACGCTGAGGAGAGAGAGACACGCTGAGGAGAGGGACACGCTGAGGAGAGGGACACGCTGAGGAGAGAGACACGCTGAGGAGAGAGACACGCTGAGGAGAGAGAGACACGCTGAGGAGAGAGAGACACGCTGAGGGGGAGAAAGACACGCTGAGGAGAGAGAGACACGCTGAGGAGAGGGACACGCTGAGGAGAGGGACACGCTGAGGAGAGAGAGACACGCTGAGGAGAGGGACACGCTGAGGAGAGAGAGACACGCTGAGGAGAGAGAGACACGCTGAGGAGAGAGAGACACGCTGAGGAGAGGGACACGCTGAGGAGAGAGAGACACGCTGAGGAGAGAGAGACACGCTGAGGAGAGAGAGACACGCTGAGGAGAGAGAGACACGCTGAGGAGAGGGACACGCTGAGGAGAGGGACACGCTGAGGAGAGGGACACGCTGAGGAGAGAGAGACACGCTGAGGAGAGAGAGACACGCTGAGGAGAGGGACACGCTGAGGAGAGGGACACGCTGAGGAGAGGGACACGCTGAGGAGAGGGACACGCTGAGGAGAGAGAGACACGCTGAGGAGAGGGACACGCTGAGGAGAGAGGGACACGCTGAGGAGAGAGAGACACGCTGAGGAGAGAGAGACACGCTGAGGAGAGAGGGACATGCTGAGGAGAGAGACACGCTGAGGAGAGAGACACGCTGAGGAGAGAGAGACACGCTGAGGAGAGAGACACGCTGAGGAGAGAGAGACACGCTGAGGAGAAAGAGACGCTGAGGAGAGAGAGACACGCTGAGGAGAAAGGGACACTAAGGAGAAAGACATACTGAGGAGAGAGACACGCTGAGGAGAGAGACAAGCTGAGGAGAGAGACACGCTGAGGAATAGAGAGACACGCTGATGAGGAGAGAGACACACTGAGGAGCAGAGAGAGACACTGAGGAGAGAGAGACACGCTGAGGAGAGAGAGACACGCTGAGGAGAGAGACACTGAGGAGAGGGACACGCTGAGGAGAGAGAGACACGCTGAGGGGGAGAAAAACGCTGAGGAGAGAGAGACACGCTGAGGAGAAAGGGACACTAAGGAGAAAGACATACTGAGGAGAGAGACACGCTGAGGAGGAGAGAGACACGCTGAGGAGGAGAGAGACGCGCTGAGGAGGAGAGACACGCTGAGGGGGAGAGAGACACGCTGAGGAGAGAGAGACACGCTGAGGGGGAGAAAGACGCTAAGGAGAGAGGGACATGCTGAGGAGAAAGGGACACTAAGGAGAAAGACATACTGAGGAGAGAGACACGCTGAGGAGCAGAGAGAGACACACTGAGGAATAGAGAGACACGCTAATGAGGAGAGAGACACACTGAGGAATAGAGAGACACGCTGAGGAGAGAGACACGCTGAGGAGGAGAAAGAGACACTAAAGAGAGTGACATGTTGAGGAGGAGAGAGATGCTGAGGAGGAGAGAGACGCTGAGGAGGAGAGAGACACGCTAATGAGGAGAGAGACACGCTGAGGAGGAGAGATGCTGAGGAGGAGAGAGACACGCTGAGGAGGAGAGAGATGCGCTTAGGAGGAGAGAGACACGCTGAGGAGGAGAGAGATGCTGAGGAGGAGAGAGACACGCTGAGGAGGAGAGAGATGCTGAGGAGGAGAGAGATGCTGAGGAGGAGAGAGACACGCTGAGGAGGAGAGAGACGCGCTTAGGAGGAGAGAGACGCGCTTAGGAGGAGGCGAGAGACGCTGAGGAGGAGGAGAGACACGCTGAGGGGGAGAGAGACACGCTGAGGAGGAGAAAGGAACACTAAGGAGAAAGACATACTGAGGAGAGAGACACGCTGAGGAGGAGAGAGACACGCTGAGGAGAGAGACATGCTGAGGAGGAGAGAGACATGCTGAGGAGGAGAGAGACACGCTGAGGAGGAGAGAGACACGCTGAGGAGGAGTGAGACACGCTGAGGAGGAGTGAGACACGCTGAGGAGGAGTGAGACACGCTGAGGAGGAGTGAGACACGCTGAGGAGGAGTGAGACACGCTGAGGAGAGACACGCTGAGGAGGAGTGAGACACGCTGAGGAGAGACACGCTGAGGGGGAGAGAGACACGCTGAGGAGAGAGACACGCTGAGGAGGAGTGAGACACGCTGAGGAGGAGTGAGACACGCTGAGGAGAGACACGCTGAGGCGGAGAGAGACACGCTGAGGAGAGAGACACACTGAGGAGGAGTGAGACACGCTGAGGAGGAGTGAGACATGCTGAGGAGGAGTGAGACATGCTGAGGAGGAGTGAGACACGCTGAGGAGGAGTGAGACACGCTGAGGAGGAGTGAGACACGCTGAGGAGGAGGGAGACATGCTGAGGAGGAGAGAGACACGCTGAGGAGGAGAGAGACAAGCTTAGGAGAGAGACACGCTGAGGAGGAGTGAGACACGCTTAGGAGAGAGACACGCTGAGGAGGAGTGAGACACGCTTAGGAGAGAGACACGCTGAGGAGGAGTGAGACATGCTGAGGAGGAGTGAGACACGCTGAGGAGGAGTGAGACACGCTTAGGAGAGAGACACGCTGAGGAGGAGAGAGACACGCTTAGGAGAGAGACACGCTGAGGAGGAGTGAGACATGCTGAGGAGGAGAGAGACACGCTGAGGAGGAGAGAGACACGCTGAGGAGGAGTGAGACATGCTGAGGAGGAGTGAGACACGCTGAGGAGTAGTGAGACACGCTGAGTCCAGTGACGTTACCTAGGAAGTGGTTGATGCACAGGTTGCGCAGCGCCTTAGGCATGTGGCAGATGGATGAACACAGAAGCTTCATGGACAGAGGTCGCTGGGAGAACTCGCTCGATCCGTTCAGTTCACTCTCGTATTTGACGCCGTTCAGCAAAATATTCGCCACCTGCATAAAAAAAAAACGGAATCAGCAGAGAATACGGAGAAACACAGAGGGGTCAAAACACGTAATAATAAGTACAAGATGAAGATGGAGCAAAATAATAATCACCAGTCACAGACAGATGATGATGTCAGAGCTGACAACTGGAATGGCCACGCCCAGTTGTCAATTAATTTATACAAATCCAGGAGAAACAACAGAGGAATGGCAACGATCTGTAAGAGATGCTTCACCCGGAGGAAGGGACCATTCTGCTTTATTAGAAGGTTATATATGTGTCCTCCGTATTGAGACCCCCAGTGATCATCCCCTGTTGGGACCCCCAGTGATCATCCCCTGTTGGGACCCCAGTGATCATCCCTTATTGAGCCCCAGTGATCATCCCCTGTTGGACCCCAGTGATCATCCCCTGTTGGGACCCCCCAGTGATCATCCCCTGTTGGGACCCCCCAGTGATCATCCTTTATTGAGCCCAAGTGATCATCCCTTATTGAGCCCCAGTGATCCTCCCCTGTTGGGACCCCCCAGTGATCATCCTTTATTGAGCCCCAGTGATCCTCCCCTGTTGGGACCCCCAGTGATCATCCCCTGTTGGGACCCCCCAGTGATCATCCCCTGTTGGGACCCCCAGTGATCATCCCCTGTTGGGACCCCAGTGATCTTCCTTTATTGAGCCCCAGTGATAATCCCCTGTTGGGACCCCAGTGATCATCCCCTGTTGGGACCCCAGTGATCCTCCCCTGTTGGGACCCCCAGTGATACTCCCCTGTTGGGACCCCCAGTGATCCTCCCCTGTTGGAATCCCGAGTGATCAGCTGTGATCTGTGAGGAAACATGGCCATAAGGAATTTATTTCCCCTGCCCCCATAGGACAAGCAGGATAGGACGGGTCCTCCAGAGAGACCCTCTTTGTAACTGCTCCCCCCCCCCCTCCCTCTGTCTAATAGATGAAGACCCCCTTAAAGGTGACAGACATTATCAATAATGTTGACTCTTATGTACAAGATCCTACAGGAGAAACCTACAGGGACGTGTCCGGCCATAGAGTCACCATATTGGATGGACAAATGATAACATTAGGGGGGCCGGAGGGATACAAGGGGAGGGGCTGCAGAGCGACACAACCCCTGAGGTACTAAAGGGGCCACATTTTAGCCATTGTAAAAGTTAATGAAAAGGATAAGAATCAAGGAAAGTAAATTCTGTCTTATATCTATTAAACCGGGAAATATCAGCCGAGCTTTAACCTAAACCTTGATAAATATGGTCCTGTGTCTATTGCCCCTGTGTCTATGGCCCCTGTGTCTATGGCCCCTGTGTCTATGGTCCCTGTGTCTATGGTCCCTGTGGCCCCTGTATCTATGGTCCTGTGTCTATGGTCCCTGTGTCTATGGCCCCTGTGTCTATGGCCCCTGTGTCTATGGCCCCTGTGTCTATGGCCCTGTGTCTATGGTCCCTGTGTCTATGGTCCCTGTGTCTATGGTCCCTGTGTCTATGGCCCCTGTGTCTATGGGCCCTGTGTTTATGGCCCCTGTGTTTATGGCCCCTGTGTCTATGGTCCTGTGTCTATGGTCCCTGTGTCTATGGTCCCTGTGTCTATGGCCCTGTGTCTATGGTCCCTGTGTCTATGGCCCTGTGTCTATGGTCCCTGTGTCTATGGTCCCTGTGTCTATGGCCCCTGTGTCTATGGGCCTTGTGTCTATGGCCCCTGTGTCTATGGTCCCTGTGGCCCCTGTGTCTATGATCCTGTGTCTATGGTCCCTGTGTCTATGGCCACTGTGTCTATGGCCCCTGTGTCTATGGCCCCTGTGTCTATGGCCCCTGTGTCTATGGCCCCTGTGTCTATGGCCCCTGTGTCTATAACCCCTGTGTCTATAACCCCTGTGTCTATGGCCCCTGTGTCTATGGCCCTGTGTCTATGGGCCCTGTGTCTATGGCCCCTGTGTATATTGCCCCTGTGTATATGGCTCCTGTGTCTATGGTCCTGTGTCTATGGCCCCTATGTCTATGGGCCCTGTGTCTATGGCCCCTGTGTCTATGCCCCCTGTGTCTATGGGCCTTGTGTCTATGGCCCCTGTGTCAATGGGCCTTGTGTCTATGGCCCCTGTGTCTATAGTCCCTGTGTCTATGGTCCCTGTGTCTATGGTCCCTGTGTCTCTGGCCCCTGTGTCTATGGCCCCTGTGTCTATGGCCCCTGTGTCTATGGGCCCTGTGTCTATGGGCCCTGTGTCTATGGGCCCTGTGTCTATGGGCCCTGTGTCTATGGGCCTTGTGTCTATGGGCCTTGTGTCTATGGCCCCTGTGTCTATGGTCCTGTGTCTATGGCCCCCGTGTCTATGGGCCTTGTGTCTATGGCCCCTGTGTCTATGGGCCCTGTGTTTATGGCCCCTGTGTTTATGGCCCCTGTGTCTATGGTCCTGTGTCTATGGTCCCTGTGTCTATGGCCCTGTGTCTATGGTCCCTGTGTCTATGGTCCCTGTGTCTATGGTCCCTGTGTCTATGGTCCCTGTGTCTATGGCCCCTGTGTCTATGGGCCTTGTGTCTATGGCCCCTGTGTCTATGGTCCCTGTGTCCCCTGTGTCTATGATCCTGTGTCTATGGTCCCTGTGTCTATGGCCCCTGTGTCTATGGCCCCTGTGTCTATGGCCCCTGTGTCTATGGCCCCTGTGTCTATGGCCCCTGTGTCTATGGCGCCTGTGTCTATGGCGCCTGTGTCTATGGCCCCTGTGTCTATAACCCCTGTGTCTATAACCCCTGTGTCTATGGCCCTGTGTCTATGGGCCCTGTGTCTATGGCCCCTGTGTCTATGGCCCCTGTGTCTATGGCCCCTGTGTCTATGGTCCTGTGTCTATGGCCCCTATGTCTATGGGCCCTGTGTCTATGGCCCCTGTGTCTATGCCCCCTGTGTCTATGGGCCTTGTGTCTATGGCCCCTGTGTCAATGGGCCTTGTGTCTATGGCCCCTGTGTCTATGGTCCCTGTGTCTCTGGCCCCTGTGTCTATGGCCCCTGTGTCTATGGGCCCTGTGTCTATGGGCCCTGTGTCTTTGGGCCCTGTGTCTATGGGCCTTGTGTCTATGGCCCCTGTGTCTATGGTCCTGTGTCTATGGCCCCCGTGTCTATGGGCCTTGTGTCTATGGCCCCTGTGTCTATGGTCCCTGTGGCCCCTGTGTCTATGATCCTGTGTCTATGGCCCCTGTGTCTATGGCCCCTGTGTCTATGGCCCCTGTGTCTATGGCCCCTGTGTCCATGGCCCCTGTGTCTATGGCCCCTGTGTCTATGGCCCCTGTCTCTATGGCCCCTGTGTCTATGGCCCCTGTGTCTATAACCCCTGTGTCTATGGGCCCTGTGTCTATGGGCCTTGTGTCTATAGTCCCTGTGTCTATGGTCCTGTGTCTATGGCCCCTGTGTCTATGGGCCTTGTGTCTATGGCCCCTGTGTCTATGGCCCCTGTGTCTATGGCCCCTGTGTCTATGGCCCCTGTGTCTATGGCCCCTGTGTCTATGGTCCCTGTGTCTATGGTCCCTGTGTCTATGGCCCCTGTGTATATGGTCCCTGTGTCTATGGGCCCTGTGTCTATGACCCCTGTGTCTATGGCCCCTGTGTCTATGGCTCCGTGTCTATGGTCCTGTGTCTATGGCCCCTGTGTCTATGGCCCCTGTGTCTATGGTCCCTGTGTCTATGGTCCCTGTGTCTATGGTCCCTGTGTCTATGGCCCCTGTGTCTATGGTCCCTGTGTCTATGGCCCTGTGTCTATGGCCCCTGTGTCTATGGCCCCTGTGTCTATGGCCCTGTGTCTATGGCCCCTGTGTCTATGGCCCCTGTGTCTATGGCCCTGTGTCTATGGCCCCTGTGTCTATGGCCCCTGTGTCTATGGCCCCTGTGTCTATGGTCCCTGTGTCTATGGCCCCTGTGTCTATGGCCCCTGTGTCTATGGCCCTGTGTCTATGGCCCCTGTGTCTATGGTCCCTGTGTCTATGGTCCCTGTGGCCGCTGTGTCTATGGTCCTGTGTCTATGGTCCCTGTGTCTATGGCCCCTGTGTCTATGGCCCCTGTGTCTATGGTCCCTGTGCCTATGGTCCCTGTGTCTATGGTCCCTGTGTCTATGGTCCCTGTGTCTATGGCCCCTGTGTCTATGGGCCCTGTGTTTATGGCCCCTGTGTTTATGGCCCCTGTGTCTATGGGCCCTGTGTCTATGGGCCCTGTGTCTATGGGCCTTGTGTCTATGGCCCCTGTGTCTATGGTCCTGTGTCTATGGCCCCCGTGTCTATGGGCCTTGTGTCTATGGCCCCTGTGTCTATGGTCCCTGTGGCCCCTGTGTATATGATCCTGTGTCTATGGTCCCTGTGTCTATGGCCCCTGTGTCTATGGCCCCTGTGTATATGGCCCCTGTGTCTATGGCCCCTGTGTCTATAACCCCTGTGTCTATAACCCCCTGTGTCTATGGGCCCTGTGTCTATGGGCCTTGTGTCTATAGTCCCTGTGGCCCCTGTGTCTATGGTCCTGTGTCTATGGCCCCTGTGTCTATGGGCCTTGTGTCTATGGCCCCTGTGTCTATGGCCCCTGTGTCTATGGCCCCTGTGTCTATGGCCCCTGTGTATATGGTCCCTGTGTCTATGGGCCCTGTGTCTATGGCCCCTGTGTCTATGGCCCCTGTGTCTATGGCTCCGTGTCTATGGTCCTGTGTCTATGGCCCCTGTGTCTATGCTGTGTCTATGGCCCCTATGCTGTGTTTATTGAGCCCAAGTGATCATCCCTTATTGAGCCCCAGTGATCCTCCCCTGTTGGGACCCCCCAGTGATCATCCTTTTTTGAGCCCCAGTGATCCTCCCCTGTTGGGACCCCCAGTGATCATCCCCTGTTGGGACCCCCCAGTGATCATCCCCTGTTGGGACCCCCAGTGATCATCCCCTGTTGGGACCCCCAGTGATCATCCCCTGTTGGGACCCCAGTGATCATCCCCTGTTGGGACCCCCAGTGATCATCCCCTGTTGGGACCCCAGTGATCATCCCCTGTTGGGACCCCAGTGATCATCCCTTATTGAGCCCCAGTGATCATCCCCTTTTGGGACCCCAGTGATCATCCCCTGTTGGGACCCCCCAGTGATCATCCCTTATTGAGCCCCAGTGATCATCCCTTATTGAGCCCCAGTGATAATCCCCTGTTGGGACCCCAGTGATCATCCCCTGTTGGGACCCCAGTGATCATCCTTTATTGAGCCCCAGTGATAATCCCCTGTTGGGACCCCAGTGATCATCCCCTGTTGGGACCCCAGTGATCTTCCTTTATTGAGCCCCAGTGATAATCCCCTGTTGGGACCCCAGTGATCATCCCCTGTTGGGACCCCAGTGATCCTCCCCTGTTGGGACCCCCAGTGATACTCCCCTGTTGGGACCCCCAGTGATCCTCCCCTGTTGGAATCCCGAGTGATCAGCTGTGATCTGTGAGGAAACATGGCCATAAGGAATTTATTTCCCCTGCCCCCATAGGACAAGCAGGATAGGACGGGTCCTCCAGAGAGACCCTCTTTGTAACTGCTCCCCCCCCTCCCTCTGTCTAATAGATGAAGACCCCCTTAAAGGTGACAGACATTATCAATAATGTTGACTCTTATGTACAAGATCCTACAGGAGAAACCTACAGGGACGTTTCCGGCCATAGAGTCACCATATTGGATGGACAAATGATAACATTAGGGGGGCCGGAGGGATACAAGGGGAGGGGCTGCAGAGCGACACAACCCCTGAGGTACTAAAGGGGCCACATTTTAGCCATTGTAAAAGTTAATGAAAAGGATAAGAATCAAGGAAAGTAAATTCTGTCTTATATCTATTAAACCGGGAAATATCAGCCGAGCTTTAACCTAAACCTTGATAAATATGGTCCCTGTGTCTATGGCCCCTGTGTCTATGGCCCCTGTGTCCATGGCCCCAGTGTCTTTGGTCCTGTGTCTATGGTCCCTGTGTCTATGGCCCCTGTGTCTATGGCCCCTGTGTCCATGGCCCCTGTGTCTATGGCCCCTGTGTCTTTGGTCCTGTGTCTATGGTCCCTGTGTCTATGGCCCTTGTGTCTATGGTCCCTGTGTCTATGGCCCCTGTGTCTATGGCCCCTGTGTCTATGGCCCCTGTGTCTATGGTCCCTGTGTCTATGGCCCCTGTGTCTATGGCCCCTGTGTCTATGGTCCCTGTGTCTATGGCCCCTGTGTCTATGGCCCCTGTGTTTATGGCCCCTGTGTCTATGGTCCTGTGTCTATGGTCCCTGTGTCTATGGCCCTGTGTCTATGGCCCCTGTGTCTATGGGCCCTGTGTCTATGGGCCCTGTGTCTATGGCCCCTGTGTCTATGGCTCCTATGTCTATGGCCCCTGTGTCTATGGCCCCTGTGTCTATGGCCCCTGTCTCTACGGCCCTGTGTCTATGGCCCCTGTGTCTATGGCCCCTGTGTCTATGGCCCCTGTGTCTATGGTCCCTGTGTCTATGGTCCCTGTGGCCCCTGTGTCTATGGTCCTGTGCCTATGGTCCCTGTGTCTATGGTCCCTGTGTCTATGGCCCCTGTGTCTATGGGCCCTGTGTCTATGGCCCCTGTGTTTATGGCCCCTGTGTCTATGGTCCCTGTGTCTATGGCCCTGTGTCTATGGTCCCTGTGTCTATGGGCCCTGTGTCTATGGTCCCTGTGTCTATGGTCCCTGTGTCTATGGTCCCTGTGTCTATGGCCCCTGTGTCTATGGGACTTGTGTCTATGGCCCCTGTGTCTATGGTCCCTGTGGCCCCTGTGTCTATGATCCTGTGTCTATGGTCCCTGTGTCTATGGCCCCTGTGTCTATGGTCCTGTGTCTATGGCCCCTGTGTCTATGGTCCCTGTGTCTATGGTCCTGTGTCTATGGCCCCTGTGTCTATGGTCCCTGTGTCTATGGCCCTGTGTCTATGGTCCTGTGTCTATGGTCCTGTGTCTATGGCCTCTGTGTCTATGGTCCTGTGTCTATGGCCCCTGTGTCTATGGTCCCTGTGTCTATGGCCCTGTGTCTATGGTCCTGTGTCTATGGTCCCTGTGTCTATGGTCCCTGTGTCTATGGCCCCTGTGTCTATCGCCCCTGTGTCAATGGCGCCTGTGTCTATGGCCCCTGTGTCTATGGTCCCTGTGTCAATGGGCCTTGTGTCTATGGCCCTGTGTCTATTGCCCCTGTGTCTATGGCCCCTGTGTCTATGGCCCCTGTGTCTATGGTCCCTGTGTCTATGGTCCCTGTGGCCCCTGTATCTATGGTCCTGTGTCTATGGCCCCTGTGTCTATGGCCCCTGTGTCTATGGTCCCTGTGCCTATGGTCCCTGTGTCTATGGTCCCTGTGTCTATGGCCCCTGTGTCTATGGGCCCTGTGTTTATGGCCCCTGTGTTTATGGCCCCTGTGTCTATGGTCCTGTGTCTATGGTCCCTGTGTCTATGGTCCCTGTGTCTATGGTCCCTGTGTCTATGGCCCTGTGTCTATGGTCCCTGTGTCTATGGTCCCTGTGTCTATGGCCCTGTGTCTATGGTCCCTGTGTCTATGGTCCCTGTGTCTATGGCCCCTGTGTCTATGGGCCTTGTGTCTATGGCCCCTGTGTCTATGGTCCCTGTGGCCCCTGTGTCTATGATCCTGTGTCTATGGTCCCTGTGTCTATGGCCCCTGTGTCTATGGCCCCTGTGTCTATGGCCCCTGTGTCTATGGCCCCTGTGTCTATGGCCCCTGTGTCTATGGCCCCTGTGTCTATAACCCCTGTGTCTATAACCCCTGTGTCTATGGCCCCTGTGTCTATGGCCCTGTGTCTATGGGCCCTGTGTCTATGGCCCCTGTGTATATTGCCCCTGTGTATATGGCCCCTGTGTCTATGGTCCTGTGTCTATGGCCCCTATGTCTATGGGCCCTGTGTCTATGGCCCCTGTGTCTATGCCCCCTGTGTCTATGGCCCCTGTGTCTATGGGCCCTGTGTCTATGGGCCCTGTGTCTATGGGCCCTGTGTCTATGGGCCCTGTGTCTATGGGCCTTGTGTCTATGGGCCTTGTGTCTATGGCCCCTGTGTCTATGGTCCTGTGTCTATGGCCCCCGTGTCTATGGGCCTTGTGTCTATGGCCCCTGTGTCTATGGGCCCTGTGTTTATGGCCCCTGTGTTTATGGCCCCTGTGTTTATGGCCCCTGTGTCTATGGTCCTGTGTCTATGGTCCCTGTGTCTATGGCCCTGTGTCTATGGTCCCTGTGTCTATGGTCCCTGTGTCTATGGTCCCTGTGTCTATGGTCCCTGTGTCTATGGTCCCTGTGTCTATGGCCCCTGTGTCTATGGGCCTTGTGTCTATGGCCCCTGTGTCTATGGTCCCTGTGTCCCCTGTGTCTATGATCCTGTGTCTATGGTCCCTGTGTCTATGGCCCCTGTGTCTATGGCCCCTGTGTCTATGGCCCCTGTGTCTATGGCGCCTGTGTCTATGGCGCCTGTGTCTATGGCGCCTGTGTCTATGGCGCCTGTGTCTATGGCCCCTGTGTCTATAACCCCTGTGTCTATAACCCCTGTGTCTATGGCCCCTGTGTCTATGGCCCTGTGTCTATGGGCCCTGTGTCTATGGCCCCTGTGTATATGGCCCCTGTGTCTATGGCCCCTGTGTCTATGGTCCTGTGTCTATGGCCCCTATGTCTATGGGCCCTGTGTCTATGGCCCCTGTGTCTATGCCCCCTGTGTCTATGGGCCTTGTGTCTATGGCCCCTGTGTCAATGGGCCTTGTGTCTATGGCCCCTGTGTCTATGGTCCCTGTGTCTATGGTCCCTGTGTCTATGGTCCCTGTGTCTCTGGCCCCTGTGTCTATGGCCCCTGTGTCTATGGGCCCTGTGTCTATGGGCCCTGTGTCTATGGGCCCTGTGTCTATGGGCCTTGTGTCTATGGCCCCTGTGTCTATGGTCCCTGTGGCCCCTGTGTCTATGATCCTGTGTCTATGGCCCCTGTGTCTATGGCCCCTGTGTCTATGGCCCCTGTGTCTATGGCCCCTGTGTCTATGGCCCCTGTGTCTATAACCCCTGTGTCTATGGGCCCTGTGTCTATGGGCCCTGTGTCTATGGGCCTTGTGTCTATAGTCCCTGTGTCTATGGTCCTGTGTCTATGGCCCCTGTGTCTATGGGCCTTGTGTCTATGGCCCCTGTGTCTATAGCCCCTGTGTCTATGGCCCCTGTGTCTATGGTCCCTGTGTCTATGGTCCCTGTGTCTATGGCCCCTGTGTATATGGTCCCTGTGTCTATGGGCCCTGTGTCTATGACCCCTGTGTCTATGGCCCCTGTGTCTATGGCCCCTGTGTCTATGGCTCCGTGTCTATGGTCCTGTGTCTATGGCCCCTGTGTCTATGGCCCCTGTGTCTATGGTCCCTGTGTCTATGGTCCCTGTGTCTATGGTCCCTGTGTCTATGGCCCCTGTGTCTATGGCCCCTGTGTCTATGGCCCTGTGTCTATGGCCCCTGTGTCTATGGCCCCTGTGTCTATGGCCCCTGTGTCTATGGCCCCTGTGTCTATGGTCCCTGTGTCTATGGCCCCTGTGTCTATGGCCCCTGTGTCTATGGTCCCTGTGTCTATGGTCCCTGTGTCTATGGGCCCTGTGTCTATGACCCCTGTGTCTATGGCCCCTGTGTCTATGGCCCCTGTGTCTATGGCTCCGTGTCTATGGTCCTGTGTCTATGGCCCCTGTGTCTATGGCCCCTGTGTCTATGGTCCCTGTGTCTATGGTCCCTGTGTCTATGGTCCCTGTGTCTATGGCCCCTGTGTCTATGGCCCCTGTGTCTATGGCCCTGTGTCTATGGCCCCTGTGTCTATGGCCCCTGTGTCTATGGCCCCTGTGTCTATGGCCCCTGTGTCTATGGTCCCTGTGTCTATGGCCCCTGTGTCTATGGCCCCTGTGTCTATGGCCCTGTGTCTATGGCCCCTGTGTCTATGGTCCCTGTGTCTATGGTCCCTGTGGCCGCTGTGTCTATGGTCCTGTGTCTATGGTCCCTGTGTCTATGGCCCCTGTGTCTATGGCCCCTGTGTCTATGGTCCCTGTGCCTATGGTCCCTGTGTCTATGGTCCCTGTGTCTATGGTCCCTGTGTCTATGGCCCCTGTGTCTATGGGCCCTGTGTTTATGGCCCCTGTGTTTATGGCCCCTGTGTCTATGGCCCCTGTGTCTATGGGCCCTGTGTCTATGGGCCCTGTGTCTATGGGCCTTGTGTCTATGGCCCCTGTGTCTATGGTCCTGTGTCTATGGCCCCCGTGTCTATGGGCCTTGTGTCTATGGCCCCTGTGTCTATGGTCCCTGTGGCCCCTGTGTATATGATCCTGTGTCTATGGTCCCTGTGTCTATGGCCCCTGTGTCTATGGCCCCTGTGTATATGGCCCCTGTGTCTATGGCCCCTGTGTCTATAACCCCTGTGTCTATAACCCCCTGTGTCTATGGGCCCTGTGTCTATGGGCCTTGTGTCTATAGTCCCTGTGGCCCCTGTGTCTATGGTCCTGTGTCTATGGCCCCTGTGTCTATGGGCCCTGTGTCTATGGCCCCTGTGTCTATGGCCCCTGTGTCTATGGCCCCTGTGTCTATGGCCCCTGTGTCTATGGCCCCTGTGTATATGGTCCCTGTGTCTATGGGCCCTGTGTCTATGGCCCCTGTGTCTATGGCCCCTGTGTCTATGGCTCCGTGTCTATGGCCCCTGTGTCTATGCTGTGTCTATGGCCCCTATGCTGTGTTTATTGAGCCCAAGTGATCATCCCTTATTGAGCCCCAGTGATCCTCCCCTGTTGGGACCCCCCAGTGATCATCCTTTTTTGAGCCCCAGTGATCCTCCCCTGTTGGGACCTCCGTTGGGACCCCCAGTGATCATCCCCTGTTGGGACCCCAGTGATCATCCCCTGTTGGGACCCCAGTGATCATCCCTTATTGAGCCCCAGTGATCATCCCCTTTTGGGACCCCAGTGATCATCCCCTGTTGGGACCCCCCAGTGATCATCCCTTATTGAGCCCCAGTGATCATCCCTTATTGAGCCCCAGTGATAATCCCCTGTTGGGACCCCAGTGATCATCCCCTGTTGGGACCCCAGTGATCATCCTTTATTGAGCCCCAGTGATAATCCCCTGTTGGGACCCCAGTGATCATCCCCTGTTGGGACCCCAGTGATCTTCCTTTATTGAGCCCCAGTGATAATCCCCTGTTGGGACCCCAGTGATCATCCCCTGTTGGGACCCCAGTGATCCTCCCCTGTTGGGACCCCCAGTGATACTCCCCTGTTGGGACCCCCAGTGATCCTCCCCTGTTGGAATCCCGAGTGATCAGCTGTGATCTGTGAGGAAACATGGCCATAAGGAATTTATTTCCCCTGCCCCCATAGGACAAGCAGGATAGGACGGGTCCTCCAGAGAGACCCTCTTTGTAACTGCTCCCCCCCCTCCCTCTGTCTAATAGATGAAGACCCCCTTAAAGGTGACAGACATTATCAATAATGTTGACTCTTATGTACAAGATCCTACAGGAGAAACCTACAGGGACGTTTCCGGCCATAGAGTCACCATATTGGATGGACAAATGATAACATTAGGGGGGCCGGAGGGATACAAGGGGAGGGGCTGCAGAGCGACACAACCCCTGAGGTACTAAAGGGGCCACATTTTAGCCATTGTAAAAGTTAATGAAAAGGATAAGAATCAAGGAAAGTAAATTCTGTCTTATATCTATTAAACCGGGAAATATCAGCCGAGCTTTAACCTAAACCTTGATAAATATGGTCCCTGTGTCTATGGCCCCTGTGTCTATGGCCCCTGTGTCCATGGCCCCTGTGTCTTTGGTCCTGTGTCTATGGTCCCTGTGTCTATGGCCCCTGTGTCTATGGCCCCTGTGTCCATGGCCCCTGTGTCTATGGCCCCTGTGTCTTTGGTCCTGTGTCTATGGTCCCTGTGTCTATGGCCCCTGTGTCTATGGTCCCTGTGTCTATGGCCCCTGTGTCTATGGCCCCTGTGTCTATGGCCCCTGTGTCTATGGTCCCTGTGTTTATGGCCCCTGTGTCTATGGCCCCTGTGTCTATGGTCCCTGTGTCTATGGCCCCTGTGTCTATGGCCCCTGTGTTTATGGCCCCTGTGTCTATGGTCCTGTGTCTATGGTCCCTGTGTCTATGGCCCTGTGTCTATGGCCCTGTGTCTATGGCCCCTGTGTCTATGGGCCCTGTGTCTATGGGCCCTGTGTCTATGGCCCCTGTGTCTATGGCTCCTATGTCTATGGCCCCTGTGTCTATGGCCCCTGTGTCTATGGCCCCTGTGTCTATGGCCCTGTGTCTATGGCCCCTGTGTCTATGGCCCCTGTGTCTATGGCCCCTGTGTCTATGGTCCCTGTGTCTATGGTCCCTGTGGCCCCTGTGTCTATGGTCCTGTGCCTATGGTCCCTGTGTCTATGGTCCCTGTGTCTATGGCCCCTGTGTCTATGGGCCCTGTGTCTATGGCCCCTGTGTTTATGGCCCCTGTGTCTATGGTCCCTGTGTCTATGGCCCTGTGTCTATGGTCCCTGTGTCTATGGTCCCTGTGTCTATGGCCCTGTGTCTATGGTCCCTGTGTCTATGGTCCCTGTGTCTATGGCCCCTGTGTCTATGGCCCCTGTGTCTATGGGCCTTGTGTCTATGGCCCCTGTGTCTATGGTCCCTGTGGCCCCTGTGTCTATGATCCTGTGTCTATGGTCCCTGTGTCTATGGTCCTGTGTCTATGGCCCCTGTGTCTATGGTCCCTGTGTCTATGGTCCTGTGTCTATGGCCCCTGTGTCTATGGTCCCTGTGTCTATGGTCCCTGTGTCTATGGTCCCTGTGTCTATGGTCCCTGTGTCTATGGCCCTGTGTCTATGGTCCTGTGTCTATGGTCCTGTGTCTATGGCCCCTGTGTCTATGGCCCCTGTGTCTATGGTCCTGTGTCTATGGCCCCTGTGTCTATGGTCCCTGTGTCTATGGCCCTGTGTCTATGGTCCTGTGTCTATGGTCCCTGTGTCTATGGTCCCTGTGTCTATGGCCCCTGTGTCTATCGCCCCTGTGTCAATGGCGCCTGTGTCTATGGCCCCTGTGTCTATGGTCCCTGTGTCAATGGGCCTTGTGTCTATGGCCCTGTGTCTATTGCCCCTGTGTCTATGGCCCCTGTGTCTATGGCCCCTGTGTCTATGGTCCCTGTGTCTATGGTCCCTGTGGCCCCTGTATCTATGGTCCTGTGTCTATGGTCCCTGTGTCTATGGCCCCTGTGTCTATGGCCCCTGTGTCTATGGTCCCTGTGCCTATGGTCCCTGTGTCTATGGTCCCTGTGTCTATGGCCCCTGTGTCTATGGGCCCTGTGTTTATGGCCCCTGTGTTTATGGCCCCTGTGTCTATGGTCCTGTGTCTATGGTCCCTGTGTCTATGGTCCCTGTGTCTATGGCCCTGTGTCTATGGTCCCTGTGTCTATGGTCCCTGTGTCTATGGCCCTGTGTCTATGGTCCCTGTGTCTATGGTCCCTGTGTCTATGGCCCCTGTGTCTATGGGCCTTGTGTCTATGGCCCCTGTGTCTATGGTCCCTGTGGCCCCTGTGTCTATGATCCTGTGTCTATGGTCCCTGTGTCTATGGCCCCTGTGTCTATGGCCCCTGTGTCTATGGCCCCTGTGTCTATGGCCCCTGTGTCTATAACCCCTGTGTCTATAACCCCTGTGTCTATGGCCCCTGTGTCTATGGCCCTGTGTCTATGGGCCCTGTGTCTATGGGCCCTGTGTATATTGCCCCTGTGTATATGGCCCCTGTGTCTATGGTCCTGTGTCTATGGCCCCTATGTCTATGGGCCCTGTGTCTATGGCCCCTGTGTCTATGCCCCCTGTGTCTATGGCCCCTGTGTCTATGGGCCCTGTGTCTATGGGCCCTGTGTCTATGGGCCCTGTGTCTATGGGCCCTGTGTCTATGGGCCTTGTGTCTATGGGCCTTGTGTCTATGGCCCCTGTGTCTATGGTCCTGTGTCTATGGCCCCCGTGTCTATGGGCCTTGTGTCTATGGCCCCTGTGTCTATGGGCCCTGTGTTTATGGCCCCTGTGTTTATGGCCCCTGTGTTTATGGCCCCTGTGTCTATGGTCCTGTGTCTATGGTCCCTGTGTCTATGGCCCTGTGTCTATGGTCCCTGTGTCTATGGTCCCTGTGTCTATGGTCCCTGTGTCTATGGTCCCTGTGTCTATGGCCCCTGTGTCTATGGGCCTTGTGTCTATGGCCCCTGTGTCTATGGTCCCTGTGTCCCCTGTGTCTATGATCCTGTGTCTATGGTCCCTGTGTCTATGGCCCCTGTGTCTATGGCCCCTGTGTCTATGGCCCCTGTGTCTATGGCGCCTGTGTCTATGGCGCCTGTGTCTATGGCGCCTGTGTCTATGGCCCCTGTGTCTATAACCCCTGTGTCTATAACCCCTGTGTCTATAACCCCTGTGTCTATGGCCCCTGTGTCTATGGCCCTGTGTCTATGGGCCCTGTGTCTATGGCCCCTGTGTATATGGCCCCTGTGTCTATGGCCCCTGTGTCTATGGTCCTGTGTCTATGGCCCCTATGTCTATGGGCCCTGTGTCTATGGCCCCTGTGTCTATGCCCCCTGTGTCTATGGGCCTTGTGTCTATGGCCCCTGTGTCAATGGGCCTTGTGTCTATGGCCCCTGTGTCTATGGTCCCTGTGTCTATGGTCCCTGTGTCTATGGTCCCTGTGTCTATGGTCCCTGTGTCTCTGGCCCCTGTGTCTATGGCCCCTGTGTCTATGGGCCCTGTGTCTATGGGCCCTGTGTCTATGGGCCCTGTGTCTATGGGCCTTGTGTCTATGGCCCCTGTGTCTATGGTCCTGTGTCTATGGCCCCCGTGTCTATGGGCCTTGTGTCTATGGCCCCTGTGTCTATGGTCCCTGTGGCCCCTGTGTCTATGATCCTGTGTCTATGGCCCCTGTGTCTATGGCCCCTGTGTCTATGGCCCCTGTGTCTATGGCCCCTGTGTCTATGGCCCCTGTGTCTATGGCCCCTGTGTCTATAACCCCTGTGTCTATGGGCCCTGTGTCTATGGGCCCTGTGTCTATGGGCCTTGTGTCTATAGTCCCTGTGTCTATGGTCCTGTGTCTATGGCCCCTGTGTCTATGGGCCTTGTGTCTATGGCCCCTGTGTCTATGGCCCCTGTGTCTATGGCCCCTGTGTCTATGGTCCCTGTGTCTATGGTCCCTGTGTCTATGGCCCCTGTGTATATGGTCCCTGTGTCTATGGGCCCTGTGTCTATGACCCCTGTGTCTATGGGCCCTGTGTCTATGGCCCCTGTGTCTATGGCTCCGTGTCTATGGTTCTGTGTCTATGGCCCCTGTGTCTATGGCCCCTGTGTCTATGGTCCCTGTGTCTATGGTCCCTGTGTCTATGGTCCCTGTGTCTATGGCCCCTGTGTCTATGGTCCCTGTGTCTATGGCCCTGTGTCTATGGCCCTGTGTCTATGGCCCCTGTGTCTATGGCCCCTGTGTCTATGGCCCTGTGTCTATGGCCCCTGTGTCTATGGCCCTGTGTCTATGGCCCCTGTGTCTATGGCCCCTGTGTCTATGGCCCCTGTGTCTATGGTCCCTGTGTCTATGGCCCCTGTGTCTATGGCCCCTGTGTCTATGGCCCTGTGTCTATGGCCCCTGTGTCTATGGTCCCTGTGTCTATGGTCCCTGTGGCCGCTGTGTCTATGGTCCTGTGTCTATGGTCCCTGTGTCTATGGCCCCTGTGTCTATGGCCCCTGTGTCTATGGTCCCTGTGCCTATGGTCCCTGTGTCTATGGTCCCTGTGTCTATGGTCCCTGTGTCTATGGCCCCTGTGTCTATGGGCCCTGTGTTTATGGCCCCTGTGTTTATGGCCCCTGTGTCTATGGCCCCTGTGTCTATGGGCCCTGTGTCTATGGGCCCTGTGTCTATGGGCCTTGTGTCTATGGCCCCTGTGTCTATGGTCCTGTGTCTATGGCCCCCGTGTCTATGGGCCTTGTGTCTATGGCCCCTGTGTCTATGGTCCCTGTGGCCCCTGTGTATATGATCCTGTGTCTATGGTCCCTGTGTCTATGGCCCCTGTGTCTATGGCCCCTGTGTATATGGCCCCTGTGTCTATGGCCCCTGTGTCTATAACCCCTGTGTCTATAACCCCCTGTGTCTATGGGCCCTGTGTCTATGGGCCTTGTGTCTATAGTCCCTGTGGCCCCTGTGTCTATGGTCCTGTGTCTATGGCCCCTGTGTCTATGGGCCTTGTGTCTATGGCCCCTGTGTCTATGGCCCCTGTGTCTATGGCCCCTGTGTCTATGGCCCCTGTGTGTATGGTCCCTGTGTCTATGGGCCCTGTGTATATGGTCCCTGTGTCTATGGGCCCTGTGTCTATGGCCCCTGTGTCTATGGCCCCTGTGTCTATGGCTCCGTGTCTATGGCCCCTGTGTCTATGCTGTGTCTATGGCCCCTATGCTGTGTTTATTGAGCCCAAGTGATCATCCCTTATTGAGCCCCAGTGATCCTCCCCTGTTGGGACCCCCCAGTGATCATCCTTTTTTGAGCCCCAGTGATCCTCCCCTGTTGGGACCCCCGTTGGGACCCCCAGTGATCATCCCCTGTTGGGACCCCAGTGATCATCCCCTGTTGGGACCCCAGTGATCATCCCTTATTGAGCCCCAGTGATCATCCCCTTTTGGGACCCCAGTGATCATCCCCTGTTGGGACCCCCCAGTGATCATCCCTTATTGAGCCCCAGTGATCATCCCTTATTGAGCCCCAGTGATAATCCCCTGTTGGGACCCCAGTGATCATCCCCTGTTGGGACCCCAGTGATCATCCTTTATTGAGCCCCAGTGATAATCCCCTGTTGGGACCCCAGTGATCATCCCCTGTTGGGACCCCAGTGATCTTCCTTTATTGAGCCCCAGTGATAATCCCCTGTTGGGACCCCAGTGATCATCCCCTGTTGGGACCCCAGTGATCCTCCCCTGTTGGGACCCCCAGTGATACTCCCCTGTTGGGACCCCCAGTGATCCTCCCCTGTTGGAATCCCGAGTGATCAGCTGTGATCTGTGAGGAAACATGGCCATAAGGAATTTATTTCCCCTGCCCCCATAGGACAAGCAGGATAGGACGGGTCCTCCAGAGAGACCCTCTTTGTAACTGCTCCCCCCCCTCCCTCTGTCTAATAGATGAAGACCCCCTTAAAGGTGACAGACATTATCAATAATGTTGACTCTTATGTACAAGATCCTACAGGAGAAACCTACAGGGACGTTTCCGGCCATAGAGTCACCATATTGGATGGACAAATGATAACATTAGGGGGGCCGGAGGGATACAAGGGGAGGGGCTGCAGAGCGACACAACCCCTGAGGTACTAAAGGGGCCACATTTTAGCCATTGTAAAAGTTAATGAAAAGGATAAGAATCAAGGAAAGTAAATTCTGTCTTATATCTATTAAACCGGGAAATATCAGCCGAGCTTTAACCTAAACCTTGATAAATATGGTCCCTGTGTCTATGGCCCCTGTGTCTATGGCCCCTGTGTCCATGGCCCCTGTGTCCATGGCCCCTGTGTCTTTGGTCCCTGTGTCTATGGCCCCTGTGTCTATGGTCCCTGTGTCTATGGCCCCTGTGTCTATGGCCCCTGTGTCCATGGCCCCTGTGTCTATGGTCCCTGTGTCTATGGCCCCTGTGTCTATGGCCCCTGTGTCCATGGCCCCTGTGTCTATGGCCCCTGTGTCTTTGGTCCTGTGTCTATGGTCCCTGTGTCTATGGCCCCTGTGTCTATGGTCCCTGTGTCTATGGCCCCTGTGTCTATGGCCCCTGTGTCTATGGCCCCTGTGTCTATGGTCCCTGTGTCTATGGCCCCTGTGTCTATGGCCCCTGTGTCTATGGTCCCTGTGTCTATGGCCCCTGTGTCTATGGCCCCTGTGTTTATGGCCCCTGTGTCTATGGTCCTGTGTCTATGGTCCCTGTGTCTATGGCCCTGTGTCTATGGCCCCTGTGTCTATGGGCCCTGTGTCTATGGGCCCTGTGTCTATGGCCCCTGTGTCTATGGTCCCTGTGTCTATGGTCCCTGTGGCCCCTGTGTCTATGGTCCTGTGCCTATGGTCCCTGTGTCTATGGTCCCTGTGTCTATGGCCCCTGTGTCTATGGGCCCTGTGTCTATGGCCCCTGTGTTTATGGCCCCTGTGGCCCCTGTGTCTATGGCCCTGTGTCTATGGTCCCTGTGTCTATGGTCCCTGTGTCTATGGCCCCTGTGTCTATGGGCCTTGTGTCTATGGCCCCTGTGTCTATGGTCCCTGTGGCCCCTGTGTCTATGATCCTGTGTCTATGGTCCCTGTGTCTATGGCCCCTGTGTCTATGGTCCTGTGTCTATGGCCCCTGTGTCTATGGTCCCTGTGTCTATGGTCCTGTGTCTATGGTCCCTGTGTCTATGGTCCTGTGTCTATGGTCCTGTGTCTATGGCCCCTGTGTCTATGGCCCCTGTGTCTATGGTCCTGTGTCTATGGCCCCTGTGTCTATGGTCCCTGTGTCTATGGCCCTGTGTCTATGGTCCTGTGTCTATGGTCCCTGTGTCTATGGTCCCTGTGTCTATGGCCCCTGTGTCTATGGCCCCTGTGTCTTTGGTCCTGTGTCTATGGTCCCTGTGTCTATGGCCCCTGTGTCTATGGTCCCTGTGTCTATGGCCCCTGTGTCTATGGCCCCTGTGTCTATGGCCCCTGTGTCTATGGTCCCTGTGTCTATGGCCCCTGTGTCTATGGCCCCTGTGTCTATGGTCCCTGTGTCTATGGCCCCTGTGTCTATGGCCCCTGTGTTTATGGCCCCTGTGTCTATGGTCCTGTGTCTATGGTCCCTGTGTCTATGGCCCTGTGTCTATGGCCCCTGTGTCTATGGGCCCTGTGTCTATGGGCCCTGTGTCTATGGCCCCTGTGTCTATGGTCCCTGTGTCTATGGTCCCTGTGGCCCCTGTGTCTATGGTCCTGTGCCTATGGTCCCTGTGTCTATGGTCCCTGTGTCTATGGCCCCTGTGTCTATGGGCCCTGTGTCTATGGCCCCTGTGTTTATGGCCCCTGTGGCCCCTGTGTCTATGGCCCTGTGTCTATGGTCCCTGTGTCTATGGTCCCTGTGTCTATGGCCCCTGTGTCTATGGGCCTTGTGTCTATGGCCCCTGTGTCTATGGTCCCTGTGGCCCCTGTGTCTATGATCCTGTGTCTATGGTCCCTGTGTCTATGGCCCCTGTGTCTATGGTCCTGTGTCTATGGCCCCTGTGTCTATGGTCCCTGTGTCTATGGTCCTGTGTCTATGGCCCCTGTGTCTATGGTCCCTGTGTCTATGGCCCTGTGTCTATGGTCCTGTGTCTATGGTCCTGTGTCTATGGCCCCTGTGTCTATGGCCCCTGTGTCTATGGTCCTGTGTCTATGGCCCCTGTGTCTATGGTCCCTGTGTCTATGGCCCTGTGTCTATGGTCCTGTGTCTATGGTCCCTGTGTCTATGGTCCCTGTGTCTATGGCCCCTGTGTCTATGGCCCCTGTGTCTTTGGTCCTGTGTCTATGGTCCCTGTGTCTATGGCCCCTGTGTCTATGGTCCCTGTGTCTATGGCCCCTGTGTCTATGGCCCCTGTGTCTATGGCCCCTGTGTCTATGGTCCCTGTGTCTATGGCCCCTGTGTCTATGGCCCCTGTGTCTATGGTCCCTGTGTCTATGGCCCCTGTGTCTATGGCCCCTGTGTTTATGGCCCCTGTGTCTATGGTCCTGTGTCTATGGTCCCTGTGTCTATGGCCCTGTGTCTATGGCCCCTGTGTCTATGGGCCCTGTGTCTATGGGCCCTGTGTCTATGGCCCCTGTGTCTATGGTCCCTGTGTCTATGGTCCCTGTGGCCCCTGTGTCTATGGTCCTGTGCCTATGGTCCCTGTGTCTATGGTCCCTGTGTCTATGGCCCCTGTGTCTATGGGCCCTGTGTCTATGGCCCCTGTGTTTATGGCCCCTGTGGCCCCTGTGTCTATGGCCCTGTGTCTATGGTCCCTGTGTCTATGGTCCCTGTGTCTATGGCCCCTGTGTCTATGGGCCTTGTGTCTATGGCCCCTGTGTCTATGGTCCCTGTGGCCCCTGTGTCTATGATCCTGTGTCTATGGTCCCTGTGTCTATGGCCCCTGTGTCTATGGTCCTGTGTCTATGGCCCCTGTGTCTATGGTCCCTGTGTCTATGGTCCTGTGTCTATGGCCCCTGTGTCTATGGTCCCTGTGTCTATGGCCCTGTGTCTATGGTCCTGTGTCTATGGTCCTGTGTCTATGGCCCCTGTGTCTATGGCCCCTGTGTCTATGGTCCTGTGTCTATGGCCCCTGTGTCTATGGTCCCTGTGTCTATGGCCCTGTGTCTATGGTCCTGTGTCTATGGTCCCTGTGTCTATGGTCCCTGTGTCTATGGCCCCTGTGTCTATCGCCCCTGTGTCAATGGCGCCTGTGTCTATGGCCCCTGTGTCTATGGTCCCTGTGTCAATGGGCCTTGTGTCTATGGCCCCTGTGTCTATGGTCCCTGTGTCTATGGCCCCTGTGTCAATGGGCCTTGTGTCTATGGCCCCTGTGTCTATGGTCCCTGTGTCTATGGCCCCTGTGTCTATGGTCCTGTGTCTATGGTCCTGTGTCTATGGCCCCTGTGTCTATAACCCCTGTGTCGATGGCCCCTGTGTCTATGGCCCTGTGTCTATGGGCCCTGTGTCTATGGCCCCTGTGTCTATGGCCCTGTGTATATTGCCCCTGTGTATATGGCCCCTGTGTCTATGGTCCTGTGTCTATGGCCCCTATGTCTATGGGCCCTGTGTCTATGGCCCCTGTGTCTATGCCCCCTGTGTCTATGGGCCTTGTGTCTATGGCCCCTGTGTCTATGGCCCCTGTGTCTATGGTCCCTGTGTCTATGGTCCCTGTGTCTATGGTCCCTGTGTCTATCGCCCCTGTGTCTATGGGCCCTGTGTCTATGGCCCCTGTGTCTATGGGCCCTGTGTCTATGGGCCCTGTGTCTATGGGCCCTGTGTCTATGGCCCCTATGTCTATGGTCCTGTGTCTATGGCCCCCATGTCTATGGGCCTTGTGTCTATGGCCCCTGTGTCTATGGTCCCTGTGGCCCCTGTGTCTATGGTCCCTGTGTCTATGGCCCCTGTGTCTATGGCCCCTGTGTCTATGGCCCCTGTGTCTATAACCCCTGTGTCGATGGCCCCTGTGTCTATGGCCCTGTGTCTATGGGCCCTGTGTCTATGGCCCCTGTGTCTATGGCCCTGTGTATATTGCCCCTGTGTATATGGCCCCTGTGTCTATGGTCCTGTGTCTATGGCCCCCATGTCTATGGGCCTTGTGTCTATGGCCCCTGTGTCTATGGTCCCTGTGGCCCCTGTGTCTATGGTCCCTGTGTCTATGGCCCCTGTGTCTATGGCCCCTGTGTCTATGGCCCCTGTGTCTATGGCCCCTGTGTCTATAACCCCTGTGTCTATGGGCCCTGTGTCTATGGGCCCTGTGTCTATGGGCCCTGTGTCTATGGGCCTTGTGTCTATGGGCCTTGTGTCTATGGTCCCTGTGGCCCCTGTGTCTATGGTCCTGTGTCTATGGCCTCTGTGTCTATGGCCCCTGTGTCTATGGCCCCTGTGTCTATGGTCCCTGTGTCTATGGTCCCTGTGTCTATGGCCCCTGTGTATATGGTCCCTGTGTCTATGGGCCCTGTGTCTATGACCCCTGTGTCTATGGTCCCTGTGTCTATGGCTCCGTGTCTATGGTCCTGTGTCTATGGCCCCTGTGTCTATGCTGTGTCTATGGCCCCGTGTCTATGGGCCCTGTGTCTATGGCCCCTGTGTCTATGCTGTGTCTATGGCCCCGTGTCTATGGTCCTGTGTCTATGGTCCCTGTGTCTAAGGTCCCTGTGTCTATGGGCCCGGTGTCTATGGCCCCTGTGTCTATGGCTCCTGTGTCTATGGCTCCTGTGTCTATGGTCCTGTTTCTATGGCAAATGTGTCTATGGCCCCTGTGTCTATAGCCCCTGTGTCTATGGTCCCTGTGTCTATGGTCCCTGTGTCTATGGCCCCTGTGTCTATGGGCCGTGTCTGTGGCTCCTGTGTCTATGGCCCCTGTGTCTATGGGCCCTGTGTCTATGGCCCCTGTGTCTGTGGCTCCTGTGTCTATGGGCCCTGTGTCTATGGGCCCTGTGTCTATGGGCCCTGTGTCTGTGGCCCCTGTGTCTGTGGCCCCTGTGTCTATGGTCCTGGGTCTATGGTCCCTGTGTCTTTGGTCCTGTGTCTTTGGTCCTGTGTCTTTGGTCCTGGGTCTATGGGCCCTGTGTCTTTTGGCCTTTGTCTATGGCTCCTTGTGTTTTGGGCCCGTGTCTTTGGCCCCATGTCATTGGTCCTGTGGCTATTGGTCTTGTGTCTTTGGTCCTGTGTCTTTGGTCCTTGGTCCATGGGCCCTGTGTCTATGGTCCTGTGTCTTTGGTCCTGGGTCTTTGGTCCCTGTGTCTATGGGCCCTGTGTCTATGGGCCCTGGGTCAATGGCCCCTGTGTCTATGATCCTGGGTCTATGGGCCCTGTGTCTTTGGTCCTGGGTCTATGGTCCCTGTGACTATGGGCCCTGTGTCTTTGGTCCTGTGTCTATAGGCCCTGTGTCTATGGGCCCTATGTCTATGGGCCCTGTGTCTTTGGTCCTGTGTCTATGGGCCCTGTGTCTATGGGCCCTGTGTCTTTGGTCCTGTGTCTTTGGGCCCTGTGTCTTTTGGCCTTTGTCTAGGGCTCCTTGTGTTTTGGGCCCGTGTCTTTGGCCCCGTGTCATTGGTCCTGTGGCTATTGGTCCTGTGTCTATGGGCCCTGTGTCTATGGGCCCTGTGTCTTTGGTCCTGGGTCTATGGGCCCTGTGTCTTTTGGCCTTTGTCTATCGCTCCTTGTGTTTTTGGCCCGTGTCTTTGGTCCTGTGTCTTTGGCCCTGTGTCTTTGGTCCTGTGTCTATGGGACCTGTGTCTATGGGCCCTGTGTCTATGGGCCCTGTGTCTATGAGCCCTGTGTCTTTTGGCCTTTGTCTATGGCTCCTTGTGTTTTGGCCCCATGTCATTGGTCCTGTGGCTATGGTCCCATGTCTCTTCGGCCTGTGTCATTTGGTGGTGTTTTTGGGCCTGTGTCTTATTCTCTACCATTCTATGAATGGAAAAAATCCAATATATTCGTAAAAAAAGAAACAACTAATTAAAGGGTTTGTCCAGGAATAGAAAACATGGCAACTCTTTTCAGGAGTCCATGAATTGTTCACGAGCTTCAACATCGCTCACAACCTGTGGAAAGTTGTGGCACTATTTTTGGAAGAAAGCAGCCATGTTCCTCTAATCCTATAACCCCCTTTGAGTGCATGATACGGCGATAACGTTCATTTTACCTGCTGACTGAACGTCACATTTCGCCTCCGGCCGCTCTCTGGACACGTCCCGGTGACTATATCCGGGATGGCCAATGACTGAGGCCTTTTCAGGATTCCCGATGCTCTGGCTTTCGGTGCATCTAGGGACCCAACTCTCAGGCTGCTCCTGTCTGTGCCAGGACTGGTCAGGTTCTCAGCAGAGTCCAGGCTTCTGTTTCCGCCGCAGTAAAGACTTTCGGGTACTCGGGGAAGACTACTGGCTTGTCTTGGTAAACTCCCAGAGGTGGAGGAAAAGCCCTCGTGGCCCCCGGTGAAGCAGTCAATGAGAACACTGTCAATGTTGGTTGTGCCGAAAGAGGAGGCAAACTCATTGATCCCTGTTAGGGAATTGTCTCGGCTAATCAGGCTGCCATACTTCGGTGTGAGAGGACTGAGGGGCGAGATGGGACTGGTGAAGCTGGCGTACAGGTGGTTGCAGTTTTGTGTGGGGGCAACTTGATGCTCCTGCTCTTCAAAAAACACAGGGGGTGATGGAGGCAGAGGGAGGCTGGGGCTCTTCATCACCTTCTTCTTGCTGAAGGACTGCAGAGGTCTCTCGGGAATACTGATCAAGGTCAAGACGGTGGTGATGGCCAAAGTTATGGAGGTGAAGGTATAGATGACCCGTAACTGGCCGCCCATGGCTTTTCCAAACTTTGTCTTGTTCCAGTTAATGCCGCCCACTACGTAACCAAAACCGCCACCAAGACCTGGAAGAACAAGGACAGATAATAACAAGTTATTACAAGTTCTCAGTGGGTCCGATAGGGATCCTGCCTTTTCTTTATTCGTTTATAGTGTTGAGCGGCATAGGCCATATTCAAATTCGCGATATTTCGCGAATATATGGACGAATATTCGTAATATATTCGCTACATTCGCATATGCGTAATATTCGTGTAAATTTTCGCATATGCGAACATTCGCATATACGAAAATTTACATCCGAGAAAATGGGCATGTAAAACAATTCGCATACAAGAAAATTTAACATATGTGAAAATACGCATATGCGAAAAAGTTCATAACAGAAAATTCGCATGTCAGAAAATTAGAATATGTGAAAATGCGCATATACGAAAAATGTCTTACCAGAAAATTCGCATATAAGAAAATTAACATATGCGAAATTTTACATAGGTGAAAATTAGCATGTAAGAAAATTAGTGCATGGGAAAATTCACATATACGAAAATCTACATAGGAGAAAATTCGCATATAAGAAAATTAACATATGCGAAATTTTACATAGGTGAAAATTAGCATGTAAGAAAATTAGTGCATGGGAAAATTCACATATACGAAAATCTACATAGGAGAAAATTCGCATATAAGAAAATTAGCATATGTGAAAATGAGCATATGCTAAAATTTGCATAAGCGAAAAAAACGAATATTCGTAATTGCGAATATATAGTGCTATATTCGCGAATATTCGCGTATTCGCGAATGTGCGATATTCCAGAATAAAATTCGAATTGTGAATATTCGTGAGCAACACTATTCGTTTATAATGTCCCCAAAAAAATAAAATAAAAAAAAACAACTAAATTAACCTTGTTTATGTTTAGAACTCCAATGAAGACTCGTGTCTCCATAGCAACAGACTACAAACAAGACTTGTGTAGTCTGATCCTACAACCTCACTGTCTTCCAGTTGTCCCCATTTCTCCTGTATGTCCCTGCTGGGCATGATTGTCTTCTGATTGGGGGAGGAGGAAAAGCTGCTGCCAGACTCCTATAGTGACCGCTTATCTCTCCCAGAACAAAAGGATCGGGTAGTTAAAAATCCATCATGCCCGATCCTTCTCTATCCGAACATCTACTGTCAGGGAATGTTTAAAAAAATAAAGTGAACACTAAGATAACACATCCTGATCTGAATGACCTAATCGTATGAAATCCTTTCCTCTTTACATAGTTGAATTCGCTGACAACAAAATCACCAAAAATTATCAATGGAAATCATTAACCCCTGGAGGTCTGGATATGGAGTCACCCTCAAAATCACAGAGGAAAACCCCACTACAGGCCGATCCAACTTTATGTAATGTCCTTAATACAAGTCCCAATGAGGCTCAGTAGTGTGTGGCCTCCACGTGCCCGTATGACCTCCCCGCCTGGGCATGCTCCTGATGAGGTGGAGGATGGTCTCCTGAGGGATGTCCTCCCAGACCTGGACTAAAGCATCCACCAACTCCTGGACAGTCTGTGGTGGATGGAGCGAGACGTCCCAGATGTGCTCAATCGTATTCAGGGGAACGGGCGGCCAGTCCATAGCATCAATGCCTTCCTCTTGTAGGAACTGCTGACACACTCCAGACACATGAGGTCTAGTATTGTCTTGTATTAGGAGGAACCCAACCGCACCAGCATATGGTCTCACAAGGTTCTGAGGATCTCATCTCGGTACCTAATGGCAGTCAGGCTACCTCTGGCAAGCACATGAAGGGCTGTGCGGCCCCCCAAAGAAATGCCACCCCACACCATTACTTACCCACCACCAAACCAGTCATGCTGGGGGATGTTACAGGCAGCAGAACGTTCTCCACAGCATCTCCAGATTTTGTCACGTCTGTCACATGTGCTCAGTGTGAACCTGCTTTCATCTGTGAGGAGCACAGGGCGCCAGTGGTGAATTTGCCAATCTTGGTGTTCTCTGGCAAATGCCAAACGTCCTGCAGGGTGTTGGGCTGTAAGCACAACCCCCACCTGTGAACATCGGGCCCTCATACCACCCTCATTTGTGTCCTGCTGGTGGTCATTTTGCAGGGCTCTGGCAGTGCTCCTCCTGCTCCTCCTTGCACAATGGTGGAGGTAGCAGTCCTGCTGCTGGGTTGTTGCCCTCATACGGCCTCCTCCACGTCTCCTGATGTACTGGCCTGTCTCCTGGTAGCGCCTCCATGCTCTGGACACTACGCTGACAGACACAGCAAACATTCTTGCCACAGCTCGCATTGATCTCCCATCCTGGATGAGCTGCACTACCTGAGCCCCTTATGTGGGTTGTAGACTCGGTCTCATGCTACCACTAGAGTGAAAGCACCGCCAGCATTCAAAAGTGATCCTCCCCTGTTGGGACCCCCAGTGATCCTCCCCTGTTGGGACCTCCAGTGATCCTCCCCTGTTGGGACCCCCAGTGATCCTCCCCTGTTGCAACCCCCAGTGATCATCCCCTGTTGGGACCCCCCAGTGATCCTCCCCTGTTGGGACCCCCCCAGTGATCCTCCCCTGTTGTGACCTCCAGTTATCCTTCCCTGTTGGGACCCCCAGTGATCCTCCCCTGTTGGGACCCCCAGTGATCCTCCCCTGTTGGGACCCTCAGTGATCATCCCCTTTTGGGACCCCCAGTGATCCTCCCCTGTTGCAACCCCCAGAGATCATTATGGCCATTAGGGATTTATTTTCCCTGCAGTGCCCCCATAGGACAAGCAGGTCAGGACGGGTCCTCCTGAGAGACGCTGTTTGTAACCGCTCCCCCCTCTGTCTAATAGAGGAAGACCCCCTTAAAGGTGACATACATTATCAATAACTAATGACAATTGGCTCTCCTGACCCCCCCCCCCCACCCTACCCATGAATGTTTGGCGCGGTGGTGACAGTCGACAGTCGGCCAAAGCCACCAAAGGATGCAGGTTTTGAAGTCTTTAATCCAAATAGTTTGGGCGCCTTCAGAAGGTATATAATGGGGTCCCTAAACTAGAGATTTCCTAGAGGTCCCCTTTAAACATCCTGCTGGGACTTACCTCCCAGAAGAGCGTGAATGTTCAGTCCCCGGTCCTGGTCCTCCGGGCTGCACACGTCCATCATGTAGGCATGGCTGGGACTATCAGCAGAATCTGCACTAAAATCCATGAGGACCACCCCGCAGATGGTCAGGATGAGGCCCCATTTATGATCGTTGTTTGTATCAGACACAGACAGTCCAATGTCTCTCCCATTGAGAAGAAGCGTGAGGCCAAATAAGGCGCCTAGGAACAAAGGAGACGTCATGTGATCTGCTGAACCATAACATGGATGTATGATGGCGGAGCCCGGGGCTACCGCTAGTCTGATCACACATAGGACACGTCTGCTGCTAGTCTGATCACACATAGGACACGTCTGCTGCTAGTCTGATCACACATAGGAAACGTCTGCTGCTAGTCTGATCACACATAGGACACGTCTGCTGCTAGTCTGATCCCACATAGGGCACGTCTGCTGCTAGTCTGATGCCACATAGGGCACGTCTGCTGCTAGTCTGATCACACATAGGACACGTCTGCTGCTAGTCTGATCACACATAGGAAACGTCTGCTGCTAGTCTGATCACACATAGGACACGTCTGCTGCTGGTCTGATCCCACATAGGGCACGTCTGCTGCTAGTCTGATGCCACATAGGGCACGTCTGCTACTAGTCTGATCACACATAGGACACGTCTGCTGCTAGTCTGATCACACATAGGACACGTCTGCTGCTAGTCTGATCCCACATAGGGCACGTCTGCTGCTAGTCTGATCACACATAGGACACGTCTGCTGCTAGTCTGATCACACATAGGACACGTCTGCTGCTAGTCTGATCCCACATAGGGCACGTCTGCTGCTAGTCTGATCACACATAGGACACGTCTGCTGCTAGTCTGATCCCACATAGGGCACGTCTGCTGCTAGTCTGATCCCACATAGGGCACGTCTGCTGCTAGTCTGATCACACATAGGACACGTCTGCTGCTAGTCTGATCATACATAGGACACGTCTGCTGCTAGTCTGATCATACATAGGACACGTCTGCTGCTAGTCTGATCACACATAGGACACGTCTGTTGCTAGTCTGATCATACATAGGACATGTCTGCTGCTAGTCTGATCACACATAGAACACTTCTGCTGCTAGTCTGATCACACATAGGACACGTCTGCTGCTAGTCTGATCATACATAGGACACGTCTGCTGCTAGTCTGATCATACATAGGACACATCTGCTGCTAGTCTGATCATACATAGGACACGTCTGTTGCTAGTCTGCTCATACATAGGACATGTCTGCTGCTAGTCTGATCATACATAGGACACGTCTGCTGCTAGTCTGATCACACATAGGACACGTCTGCTGCTAGTCTGATCATACATAGGACACGTCTGCTGCTAGTCTGATCATACATAGGACACGTCTGCTGCTAGTCTGATCACACATAGGACACGTCTGCTGCTAGTCTGATCATACATAGGACACGTCTGCTGCTAGTCTGATCATACATAGGACACATCTGCTACTAGTCTGATCATGCATAGGACACGTCTGCTGCTATTCTGATCATACATAGGACACGTCTGCTCCTAGTCTGATCATACATAGGAAACGTCTGCTGCTAGTCTGATCACACATAGGACACGTCCGCTGCTACTCTGATCACACATAGGACACGTCCGCTGCTACTCTGATCGTACATAGGACACATCTACTGCTAGTCTGATCATACATAGGACACTTCTGCTGCTACTCTGATCATACATAGGACACGTCTGCTGCTAGTCTGATCACACATAGGACACGTCTGCTGCTAGTCTGATCATACATAGGACACGTCTGCTGCTAGTCTGATCATACATAGGACACGTCTGCTGTTAGTCTGAACATACATAGGACACGTCTGCTGCTAGTCTGATCATACATAGGACACGTCAGCTGCTAGTCTGATCACACATAGAACACTTCTGCTGCTAGTCTGATCATACATAGGACACGTCTGCTGCTAGTCTGATCATACATAGGACACGTCTGCTGCTAGTCTCATCATACATAGGACACGTCTGCTGCTAGTCTGATCACACATAGGACATGTCTGCTGCTAATCTGATCACACATAGGACACGTCTGCTGCTAGTCTGATCATACATAGGACACGTCTGCTACTAGTCTGATCACACATAGGACACGTCTGCTGCTAGTCTGATCACACATAGGACACGTCTGCTGCTAGTCTGATCACACATAGGACACGTCTGCTGCTAGTCTGATCACACATAGGACACTGCTGCTAGTCTAATCACACAAAGGACACGTCTGCTGCTAGTCTGATCACACAAAGGACACGTCTGCTGCTAGTCTGATCACACAAAGGACACGTCTGCTGCTAGTCTGATCATACATAGGACACATCTGCTGCTAGTCTGATCATACATAGGACACGTCTGCTGCTAGTCTGATCATACATAGGAAACATCTGCTGCTAGTCTGATCACACATAGGACACGTCTACTGCTAGTCTGATCACACATAGGACGCGTCTGCTGCTAGTATGATCACACATAGGACATGTCTGCTGCTAGTCTGATCATACATAGGACACGTCTGCTGCTAGTCTGATCATACATAGGAAACATCTGCTGCTAGTCTGATCATACATAGGACACGTCTGCTGCTAGTCTGATCCCACATAGGGCACGTCTGCTGCTAGTCTGATCCCACATAGGGCACGTCTGCTGCTAGTCTGATCACACATAGGACACGTCTGCTGCTAGTCTGATCATACATAGGACACGTCTGCTGCTAGTCTGATCATACATAGGACACGTCTGCTGCTAGTCTGATCACACATAGGACACGTCTGTTGCTAGTCTGATCATACATAGGACATGTCTGCTGCTAGTCTGATCACACATAGAACACTTCTGCTGCTAGTCTGATCACACATAGGACACGTCTGCTGCTAGTCTGATCATACATAGGACACGTCTGCTGCTAGTCTGATCATACATAGGACACGTCTGTTGCTAGTCTGATCATACATAGGACATGTCTGCTGCTAGTCTGATCATACATAGGACACGTCTGCTGCTAGTCTGATCATACATAGGACACGTCTGCTGCTAGTCTGATCACACATAGGACACGTCTGCTGCTAGTCTGATCACACATAGGACACGTCTGCTGCTAGTCTGATCATACATAGGACACGTCTGCTGCTAGTCTGATCATACATAGGACACATCTGCTACTAGTCTGATCATGCATAGGACACGTCTGCTGCTATTCTGATCATACACAGGACACGTCTGCTCCTAGTCTGATCATACATAGGAAACGTCCGCTGCTAGTCTGATCACACATAGGACACGTCCGCTGCTACTCTGATCACACATAGGACACATCTACTGCTAGTCTGATCATACATAGGACACTTCTGCTGCTACTCTGATCATACATAGGACACGTCTGCTGCTAGTCTGATCACACATAGGACACGTCTGCTGCTAGTCTGATCATACATAGGACACGTCTGCTGCTAGTCTGATCATACATAGGACACGTCTGCTGTTAGTCTGAACATACATAGGACACGTCTGCTGCTAGTCTGATCATACATAGGACACGTCAGCTGCTAGTCTGATCACACATAGAACACTTCTGCTGCTAGTCTGATCATACATAGGACACGTCTGCTGCTAGTCTGATCATACATAGGACACGTCTGCTGCTAGTCTCATCATACATAGGACACGTCTGCTGCTAGTCTGATCACACATAGGACATGTCTGCTGCTAGTCTGATCACACATAGGACACGTCTGCTGCTAGTCTGATCATACATAGGACACGTCTGCTACTAGTCTGATCACACATAGGACACGTCTGCTGCTAGTCTGATCACACATAGGACACGTCTGCTGCTAGTCTGATCACACATAGGACACGTCTGCTGCTAGTCTGATCACACATAGGACACGTCTGCTGCTAGTCTGATCACACATAGGACACTGCTGCTAGTCTAATCACACAAAGGACACGTCTGCTGCTAGTCTGATCACACAAAGGACACGTCTGCTGCTAGTCTGATCATACATAGGACACATCTGCTGCTAGTCTGATCATACATAGGACACGTCTGCTGCTAGTCTGATCATACATAGGAAACATCTGCTGCTAGTTTGATCACACATAGGACACGTCTGCTGCTAGTCTGATCACACATAGGACACTGCTGCTAGTCTAATCACACAAAGGACACGTCTGCTGCTAGTCTGATCACACAAAGGACACGTCTGCTGCTAGTCTGATCATACATAGGACACATCTGCTGCTAGTCTGATCATACATAGGACACGTCTGCTGCTAGTCTGATCATACATAGGAAACATCTGCTGCTAGTTTGATCACACATAGGACGCGTCTGCTGCTAGTATGATCACACATAGGACATGTCTGCTGCTAGTCTGATCATACATAGGACACGTCTGCTGCTAGTCTGATCATACATAGGAAACATCTGCTGCTAGTCTGATCATACATAGGACACGTCTGCTGCTAGTCTGATCATACATAGGACACGTCTGCTGCTAGTCTGATCATACATAGGAAACATCTGCTGCTAGTCTGATCATACATAGGACACGTCTGCTGCTAGTCTGATCATACATAGGACACCTCTACTGCTAGTCTGATCACACATAGGACACGTCTGCTGCTAGTCTGATCACACATAGGACACGTCTGCTGCTAGTCTGATCATACATAGGACACGTCTGCTGCTAGTCTGCTCATACATAGGACACATCTGCTGCTAGTCTGATCATACATAGGACACGTCTGCTGCTAGTCTGATCATACATAGGACACGTCTGCTGCTAGTCTGATCATACATAGGAAACATCTGCTGCTAGTCTGATCATACATAGGACACGTCTGCTGCTAGTCTGATCATACATAGGACACGTCTGCTGCTAGTCTGATCATACATAGGAAACATCTGCTGCTAGTCTGATCATACATAGGACACGTCTGCTGCTAGTCTGATCATACATAGGACACCTCTACTGCTAGTCTGATCACACATAGGACACGTCTGCTGCTAGTCTGATCACACATAGGACACGTCTGCTGCTAGTCTGATCATACATAGGACACGTCTGCTGCTAGTCTGATCATACATAGGACACATCTGCTGCTAGTCTGATCATACATAGGACACGTCTGCTGCTAGTCTGATCATACATAGGACACCTCTACTGCTAGTCTGATCACACATAGGACACGTCTGCTGCTAGTCTGATCATACATAGGACACGTCTACTGCTAGTCTGATCACACATAGGACACGTCTGATGCTAGTCTGATCATACATAGGACACGTCTGCTGCTAGTCTGATCATACATAGGACACCTCTACTGCTAGTCTGATCACACATAGGACACGTCTGCTGCTAGTCTGATCATACATAGGACACGTCTGCTGCTAGTCTCATCATACATAGGACACGTCTGCTGCTAGTCTGATCACACATAGGGCACGTCTGCTGCTAGTCTGATCATACATAGGATACGTCTGCTGCTAGTCTGATCACACATAGGACACATCTGCTGCTAGTCTGATCATACATAGGACATGTCTGCTGCTAGTCTGATCATACATAGGACACGTCTACTGCTAGTCTGATCATACATAGGACACATCTGCTGCTAGTCTGATCATACATAGGACACGTCTGCTGCTAGTCTGATCATACATAGGACACCTCTACTGCTAGTCTGATCACACATAGGACACGTCTGCTGCTAGTCTGATCATACATAGGACACGTCTACTGCTAGTCTGATCACACATAGGACACGTCTGATGCTAGTCTGATCATACATAGGACACGTCTGCTGCTAGTCTGATCATACATAGGACACGTCTGATGCTAGTCTGATCATACATAGGACACGTCTGCTTCTAGTCTGATCATACATAGGACACCTCTACTGCTAGTCTGATCACACATAGGACACGTCTGCTGCTAGTCTGATCATACATAGGACACGTCTGCTGCTAGTCTCATCATACATAGGACACGTCTGCTGCTAGTCTGATCACACATAGGACACATCTGCTGCTAGTCTGATCATACATAGGACATGTCTGCTGCTAGTCTGATCATACATAGGACACGTCTACTGCTAGTCTGATCATACATTTTGGAGCTGGGGTTTAAATTGTCTTTTTGCTTTGATAATCTTGGTAACATAAACCTTACCCAAATTAGAACAAATAGACCAAAACCCCATCCACATGAGCAGATATGAGATAGATAGATATGAGATAGATATATATATATATATATGCGATAGATAGATATAAGAGGGATAGATAGATATAAATGAGATAGATAGATAGATATGAGATAGATAGATAGATATAAATGAGATAGATAGATAGATAGATATGATATAGATAGATATGATATAGATAGATATGAGATAGATATGAGATAGATATGAGATAGATATGAGATAGATAGATATAAATAAGATAGATAGATAGATATGATATAGATAGTTATGAGAGAGATAGATAGATAGATATGAGATTGACAGATAGATATGAGATAGATACATATGAGATAGATAGATATGAGATAGATATGAGATAGATATGAGATAGATATGAGATAGATAGATATGAGATAGATAGATAGATAGATATGAGATAGATAGATATGAGATAGATAGATGGATATGAGAGAGATAGATAGATAGATAGATAGATATGAGATAGATAGATATGAGATAGATAGATAGATAGATAGATAGATATGAGATAGATATGAGATAGATAGATATGAGATAGATATGAGATAGATAGATAGATATGAGATAGATAGATATGAGATAGATATGAGATAGATAGATAGATATGAGATAGATAGATAGGAGATAGATAGATATGAGATAGATAGATATGAGATAGATATGAGATATATAGATAGATATGAGATAGATAGATATGAGATAGATAGATAGATATGAGATAGATAGATATGAGATAGATAGATAGATATGAGATAGATATGAGATAGATATGAGATATATAGATAGATATGAGATAGATATGAGATAGATATGAGATAGATAGATATGAGATAGATAGATATGAGATAGATAGATATGAGATAGATAGATAGATAGATATGAGATAGATAGATATGAGATAGATAGATATGAGATAGATAGATAGATATGAGATAGATAGATATGAGATAGATAGATATGAGATAGATAGATATGAGATAGATAGATATGAGATAGATAGATAGATATGAGATAGATAGATATGAGATAGATAGATATGAGATAGATATGAGATAGATAGATAGATATGAGATAGATAGATATGAGATAGATAGATATGAGATAGATAGATAGATATGAGATAGATAGATATGAGATAGATAGATATGAGATAGATAGATATGAGATAGATAGATAGATATGAGATAGATAGATATGAGATAGATAGATATGAGATAGATATGAGATAGATAGATAGATATGAGATAGATAGATATGAGATAGATAGATACCCTCTTTGTGCACTAAATGATGTGACACTCACCTATTGCGAGGACAAGTATAAATGGCCGCCTTCTGCCATATCGGGAGGTGCAGGTGTCGCTCCAGGCCCCAAGTAATGGTTGGAGGAGAAATCCTTGAAAAGAAGAAAATATCGGAATATAAATGTGTTGTGGCTCCAGAGACGTCTCGGAGCTGCTGGTAATGACCTCTGGGCAGATCCATCACCTGTGACCTCATGGAATGTGCCGGGTGGTTCACACATAAGGATCTTTGGTTAAGGGACCCGTAATAACCCCATAATGGACCTATAATAAACCCATAATAGTCCCATGATAGACCCATAATAACTCCTTAATAGACCCATAATAACCCCATAATGGACCTATAATAAATCAATAATAGACCCATGATAGACCCATAATAATCCCATAATCATCCCATAATAACCCCATAATGGACCCATAATAGGCCCATAATAGTCCCATGATAGACCCATAATAATCCCATAATAACCCCATAATGGACCTATAATAAATCAATAATAGACCCATGATAGACCCATAATAATCCCATAATAACCCCATAATGGACCCATAATAGGCCCATAATAGTCCCATGATAGACCCATAATAATCCCATAATAACCCCATAATGGACCTATAATAAACCCATAATAGTCCCATGATAGACCCATAATAATCCCATAATCATCCCATAATAACCCCATAATGGACCCATAATAAACCCATAATAGTCCCATGATAGACCCATAATAATCCCATAATAACCCCATAATGGACCTATAATAAACCCATAATAGTCCCATGATAGACCCATAATAATCTCATAATCATCCCATAATAACCCCAAAATGGACCCATAATAAACCCATAATAGTCCCATGATAGACCCATAATAATCCCATAATAACCCCATAATGGACCTATAATAAACCCATAATAGTTCCATGATAGACCCATAATAACTCCTTAATAGACCCATAATAACCCCATAATGGACCTATAATAAATCAATAATAGACCCATGATAGACCCATAATAATCCCATAATCATCCCATAATAACCCCATAATGGACCCATAATAGGCCCATAATAAGCCCATAATAGACCCATAATAACCCGATAATGAACCAATAATAGACCCACTATAAACCCAATATCGACCTATAATGGACCAACCACGACCCAAATTGGCCCATTATAGTCCCATAATAAACTCATAATAAACCCATAATGGACCAATAATAGACCCATAATGGCGCTATAATAAATACACAATGGACCCATATACAGTATATACAGTGTCAAGTTCTCCCCCTTATAAAGATGAGGCTGTAATTTCCATCATAGGTTATAACCTCAACTATGAGACAGAATGAGAAAAAAATCCATAAATCACATTGTCTGATTATTAAAGGATTTATCTGCAAATTATGGTGGAAAATAAGTATTTGGTCAATAAGAAAAGTTCCTCTCAATACTTTGTTCTATCCCCTTTGTTGGTAATGACAGAGGTCACATGTTTTCTGTCTTCACAAGGTTCTCACACACTGTTGCTGGTATTTTGGCCCATTCCTCCATGCAGATCTCCTCTAGAGCAGTGATGTTCCCGCCCCCATGCTTCACAGTAGTTATGGTGTTCTTTGGATGCAACTCAGCATTCTTTCTCCTCCAAACACGACGAGTTGAGTTTTTACCAAAAAGTTCTACTTTGGTTTTATCTGACCATATGACATTCTCCCAATCCTCTTCTGGATCATCCAAATGCTATCTAGCAAACTTCAGATGGGCCCGGACATGTACTGGCTTAAGCAGCGCGACATGTCTGGCACTGTATGATTTGAGTCCCTGGCGGTGTAGTGTGTTACTGATGGTAGCCTTTGTTACTTTGGTCCCAGCTCTCTGCAGGTCATTCACTAGGTCCCCCGTGTGGTTCTGGGATTTTTTCTCACCGTCCTTGTGATCATTTTGACACCACGGGGTGAGATCTTGCGTGGAGCCCCAGATGGAGGGAGATTATCAGTGGTCTTGTATGTCTTCCATTCTCTAATAATTGCTCCCACAGTTGATTTATTCACACCAAGCTGCTTGCCTATTGCAGATTCAGTCTTCCCAGTCTGGTACAGGTCTACAATTTTGTTTCTGGTGTCCTTCGCCAGCTCTTTGGTCTTGGCCATAGTGGAGTTTGGAGTGTGACTGTTTGAGGTTGTGGACAGGTGTCTTTTATACTGATAACAAGTTCACACAGGAGCCATTAATACAGGTAACGAGTGGAGGACAGAGGAGACTCTTATAGAAGACGTTACAGGTCTGTGAGAGGCGGAAATCGTGTAGGTGACCAAATACTTATTTCACCAAGGAATTTACCAATTAATTCACTAGAAATTCTACAATGTGATTTATGGATTTTTTCTCATTCTGTCTCATAGTTGAGGTTATAACCTATGATGATAATTACAGCCTCATCTTTATAAGGGGGAGAACTGGAACAATTGGGGGCTGACTAAATACTTTTTTACCCCACTGTATATATATATATATATATATATATATATATATATACACTGCTCAAAAAAACCTAAAGGTCTCCCTGCGATAACACATTGTAGATCTGAACTAATCGTATGAAATCCTTTCCTCTTTACATCAATCCCACAAAAATTATCAATGGAAATCATTAACCCCTGGAGGTCTGGATATGGAGTCACCCTCAAAATCACAGTGGAAAACCCCTCTACAGGCTGATCCAACTTTATGTAATGTCCTTAATACAAGTCCCAATGAGGCTCAGCAGAACCACTCCTTTATTGGGGGTGTCTTGGTAATTGCCTATAATTTCCACGTGTTGTCTGTTCCATGTGAAATTGATTGTCAATCAGTGTTCTTCCTGAGTGGACAGTGGGATCTCACACAAGTGTCAGGGACTTGGAGTTACATTGTGTTGTGTTAGTGTTACCTTTATTCTTTTGAGCAGTGTGTATATATATATATAACCTGTCCTATATACCGTACACATATATACTCCTAAACATTTTACCCCTATATACTGCACCCCTATAAACTGCACCCCTATATATACTGTACACCTATAAACTGTACACCCATATACTGTACCCTTGTATACTATTCCCCTATATACTGTACACCTATAAACTTTACACCCATATAATGTACCCTTATATACTGACAACCCTATATACTGTACCCCTATATACTGTACACCTATATATACTGTACACCTATAAACTATACACCCATATACTGTACCCTTGTATAATGTACCCCTATATATATATACTGTACCCCTATATATTGTACCCCTATATACTGTACACCTATATATACTGTACACCTATAAACTATACACCCATATACTGTACCCTTATATACTGCACCCCTATATATACTGTACACCTATAAACTGTACACCCATATACTGTACCCTTGTATACTATTCCCCTATATACTGTACACCTATAAACTTTACACCCATATAATGTACCCTTATATACTGTAACCCTATATACTGTACCCCAATATACTGTACCCCTATATACTGTACACCTATATATACTGTACACCTATAAACTATACACCCATATACTGTACCCTTATATACTGTACCCCTATATACTGTACCCCTATATACTGTACACCTATATATACTGTACACCTATAAACTATACACCCATATACTGTACCCTTGTATAATGTACCCCTATATATACTGTACTCCTATATATTGTACCCCTATATACTGTACACCTATATATACTGTACACCTATAAACTATACACCCATATACTGTACCCTTATATACTGCACCCCTATATATACTGTACACCTATAAACTTTACACCCATATACTGTACCCTTGTATACTATTCCCCTATATACTGTACACCTATAAACTTTACACCCATATAATGTACCCTTATATACTGTAACCCTATATACTGTACCCCTATATACTGTACCCCTATATACTGTACACCTATATATACTGTACACCTATAAACTATACACCCATATACTGTATCCTTATATACTGTACCCCTATATACTGTACCCCTATATACTGTACCCCTATATACTGTACACCTATATATACTGTACACCTATAAACTATACACCCATATACTGTACCCTTGTATAATGTACCCCTATATATACTGTACTCCTATATATTGTACCCCTATATACTGTACACCTATATATACTGTACACCTATAAACTATACACCCATATACTGTACCCTTATATACTGTACACCTATATACTATACACCCATATACTGTACACCCATATACTGTACCCCTATATATACTGTACCCCTATATATACTGTTCTCCCATATACTGTACCCCTATATATATATACTGTACCCCTATATACTGCACACCTATATAATGTACGCCTATATACTGTACCCCTATATAATGCACACATATATACTGCACACCTGTATACTGTACCCGTATATACTTTGCACCTATATACTGTACCCCTATAGACTTCACACCTATATATTGTACCCTTATATACTGCACACCCGTATACTGTACCCTTATATAGTACACACCCAATATACTGTACCCCTATATACTGCACACCCATATACTATACCCCTATATACTGCACACCCATATACTGTACCCCTATATGCCATACACTCATATACAGTACCCCTATATACTGTACACATATATACTGCACAAATTATATACTGTACCCCTATATACTGCACACACATATACTGTACCCCTATATACTGTACACATATATACTGCACACCCATATACTGTACCCCTATATACTGCACACCCATATACTGTACACCTATATACTTTACCCCTATATACTGCACACCCATATACTGTACCCCTATATACTGCACACCCATATACTGTACCCCTATATGTCATACACTCATATACAGTACCCCTATATACTGTATACATATATACTGCACAAATTATATACTGTACCCCTATATACTGCACACACATATACTGTACCCCTATATACTGTACACATATATACTGCACACCCATATACTGTACCCCTATATACTGCACACCCATATACTGTACCCCTTTATACTGCACACACATATACTGTACCCGTATATACCATACACTCATATACTGTACCCCTATATACTGCACACATATATACTGTACCCCTATATACTGTACACATATATACTGCACACCCATATACTGTACCCCTATATACTGCACACCCATATACTGTACACCTATATACTTTACCCCTATATACTGCACACCCATATACTGTACCCCTATATACTGCACACCCATATACTGTACCCCTATATGTCATACACTCATATACAGTACCCCTATATACTGTATACATATATACTGCACAAATTATATACTGTACCCCTATATACTGCACACACATATACTGTACCCCTATATACTGTACACATATATACTGCACACCCATATACTGTACCCCTATATACTGCACACCCATATACTGTACCCCTTTATACTGCACACACATATACTGTACCCCTATATACCATACACTCATATACTGTACCCCTATATACTGTACACATATCTACTGCACACATTATATACTGTACCCCTATATACCATACACCCATATACTGTACCCCTATATACCACACACCCATATACTGTACCCCTATATACCACACACCCATATCATCAGGGTATCTCCATAATGGAATAGTGCATAGAGGTGCCATACACATACAGTGGTAATGGAGACCCTCCCACTCTGGGCCCCTCGCTCTGAGCCGACCCCTGGTACAGATGACAGCCCCTCCCCCATAACACGTGCACGCTCAGGCCATAGGATTGATCTTTATGTCTGATACTTCACCAGCGGCTCTAGTGCATTTCTTACAATGATCCGGGAGACACGAGCGTCATAATAATGGGGGCTGAGCCTGTGCCCCTAATTCTACCCAAACATGATATAAAAGCCATTATTACCCAGGAGGGGGCTGATAAACCAGACCATACTATAGAACTCATCGGGGAGGCCGATCTGGAGGAGCACCGGGGTGACATAGGCCGTCTCCATAGCATAACAGAACTCGATCCCGAACAGTATGCACCCATTAAATAAGAGGTCCAGAAAAGATCTCCGAGGATGAAGGTCCACGAAATCAATCAGATCGGGCGGGCACGGGGTGTTGGGGGGCGGCGGCGGCGAGGGCCGCACTAGTTTTCTTCTCTTTGGATGTCTTTTGAAATTGTTGGCCCGATGGCTGATATGACCCGTAACCGATGAAGTGTAGCCACACACCTGCGACCTCCAGAACTCCTGGGTCACCGTGGGCTCAGCCGGCGCCGGCGTTACGGATAATGACATGGTGATCTGACCGGTTATGTCTGCAAAAGAAACGTATGGTTATAAAAAACACCGTAAAGTATTTGGAAGGGGCAACTGTGGCCGTATAACAATATCCATATATCCCTCCGCACAATATAATAATATCCATATATCCCTCCACACAATATAATAATATCCATATATATCCCTCCGCACAATATAATAATATCCATATATATCCCTCCACACAATATAATAATATCCATATATATCCCTCCACACAATATAATAATATCCATATATCCCTCCGCACAATATAATAATATCCATATATCCCTCCCCTCAATATAATAATATCCATATATCCCTCCGCACAATATAATAATATCCATATATCCCTCCGCACAATATAACAATATCCATATATATCCCTCCGCACAATATAATAATATCCATATATATCCCTCCGCACAATATAATAATATCCATATATCCCTCCACACAATATAATAATATCCATATATATCCCTCCGCACAATATAATAATATCCATATATCCCTCCACACAATATAATAATATCCATATACATCCCTCCGCACAATATAATAATATCCATATATCCCTCCACACAATATAATAATATCCATATATATCCCTCCGCACAATATAATAATATCCATATATATCCCTCCGCACAATATAATAATATCCATATATATCCCTCCGCACAATATAACAATATCCATATATATCCCTCCGCACAATATAATAATATCCATATATCCCTCCACACAATATAATAATATCCATATATATCCCTCCGCACAATATAATAATATCCATATATCCCTCCGCACAATATAATAATATCCATATATCCCTCCGCACAATATAATAATATCCATATATATCCCTCCGCACAATATAATAATATCCATATATATCCCTCCGCACAATATAACAATATCCATATATCCCTCCGCACAATATAACAATATCCATATATCCCTCCGCACAATATAATAATATCCATATATATCCCTCCGCACAATATAATAATATCCATATATATCCCTCCGCACAATATAACAATATCCATATATCCCTCCGCACAATATAACAATATCCATATATCCCTCCGCACAATATAACAATATCCATATATCCCTCCACACAATATAATAATATCCATATATATCCCTCCGCACAATATAATAATATCCATATATCCCTCCACACAATATAATAATATCCATATATCCCTCCGCACAATATAATAATATCCATATATATCCCTCCACACAATATAATAATATCCATATATATCCCTCCGCACAATATAATAATATCCATATAAATCCCTCCGCACAATATAATAATATCCATATATCCCTCCACACAATATAATAATATCCATATATATTCCTCCACACAATATAATAATATCCATATATATCCCTCCACACAATATAATAATATCCATATATATCCCTCCGCACAATATAATAATATCCATATATCCCTCCGCACAATATAATAATATCCATATATATCCCTCCGCACAATATAATAATATCCATATATCCCTCCGCACAATATAATAATATCCATATATATCCCTCCGCACAATATAATAATATCCATATATCCCTCCGCACAATATAACAATATCCATATATCCCTCCGCACAATATAATAATATCCATATATATTCCTCCACACAATATAATAATATCCATATATATCCCTCCGCACAATATAATAATATCCATATATATCCCTCCGCACAATATAATAATATCCATATATATCCCTCCGCACAATATAACAATATCCATATATATCCCTCCGCACAATATAATAATATCCATATATATCCCTCCGCACAATATAATAATATCCATATATATCCCTCCGCACAATATAATAATATCCATATATCCCTCCGCACAATATAATAATATCCATATATCCCTCCGCACAATATAATAATATCCATATATATCCCTCCGCACAATATAATAATATCCATATATCCCTTCGCACAATATAATAATATCCATATATCCCTCCGCACAATATAATAATATCCATATATATCCCTCCGCACAATATAATAATATCCATATATATCCCTCCGCACAATATAATAATATCCATATATATCCCTCCCCTCAATATAATAATATCCATATATATCCCTCCCCTCAATATAATAATATCCATATATATCCCTCCGCACAATATAATAATATCCATATATATCCCTCCGCACAATATAATAATATCCATATATATCCCTCCGCACAATATAATAATATCCATATATATCCCTCCCCTCAATATAATAATATCCATATATATCCCTCCGCACAATATAATAATATCCATATATATCCCTCCCCTCAATATAATAATATCCATATATCCCTCCGCACAATATAATAATATCCATATATATCCCTCCGCACAATATAATAATATCCATATATATCCCTCCGCACAATATAATAATATCCATATATATCCCTCCGCACAATATAATAATATCCATATATATCCCTCCGCACAATATAATAATATCCATATATCCCTCCGCACAATATAACAATATCCATATATCCCTCCGCACAATATAATAATATCCATATATATCCCTCCGCACAATATAATAATATCCATATATATCCCTCCGCACAATATAATAATATCCATATATATCCCTCCACACAATATAATAATATCCATATATATCCCTCCACACAATATAATAATATCCATATATCCCTCCGCACAATATAATAATATCCATATATATCCCTCCGCACAATATAATAATATCCATATATATCCCTCCACACAATATAATAATATCCATATATCCCTCCACACAATATAATAATATCCATATATCCCTCCCCTCAATATAATAATATCCATATATCCCTCCGCACAATATAATAATATCCATATATATCCCTCCGCACAATATAATAATATCCATATATATCCCTCCGCACAATATAATAATATCCATATATATCCCTCCGCACAATATAATAATATCCATATATATCCCTCCACACAATATAATAATATCCATATATCCCTCCACACAATATAATAATATCCATATATCCCTCCCCTCAATATAATAATATCCATATATCCCTCCGCACAATATAATAATATCCATATATATCCCTCCGCACAATATAATAATATCCATATATATCCCTCCGCACAATATAATTATATCCATATATCCCTCCGCACAATATAACAATATCCATATATCCCTCCGCACAATATAATAATATCCATATATCCCTCCACACAATATAATAATATCCATATATATCCCTCCACACAATATAATAATATCCATATATCCCTCCGCACAATATAATAATATCCATATATATCCCTCCGCACAATATAATAATATCCATATATCCCTCCGCACAATATAATAATATCCATATATATCCCTCCGCACAATATAATAATATCCATATATATCCCTCCGCACAATATAATAATATCCATATATATCCCTCCACACAATATAATAATATCCATATATCCCTCCACACAATATAATAATATCCATATATCCCTCCCCTCAATATAATAATATCCATATATCCCTCCGCACAATATAATAATATCCATATATCCCTCCCCTCAATATAATAATATCCATATATCCCTCCGCACAATATAATAATATCCATATATATCCCTCCGCACAATATAATAATATCCATATATATCCCTCCGCACAATATAATAATATCCATATATCCCTCCGCACAATATAATAATATCCATATATATCCCTCCGCACAATATAATAATATCCATATATATCCCTCCGCACAATATAATAATATCCATATATATCCCTCCGCACAATATAATAATATCCATATATATCCCTCCGCACAATATAATAATATCCATATATATCCCTCCGCACAATATAACAATATCCATATATATCCCTCCGCACAATATGATAATATCCATATATCCCTCCACACAATATAATAATATCCATATATATCCCTCCACACAATATAATAATATCCATATATATCCCTCCGCACAATATAATAATATCCATATATATACCTCCACACAATATAATAATATCCATATATCCCTCCGCACAATATAATAATATCCATATATATCCCTCCGCACAATATAATAATATCCATATATATCCCTCCGCACAATATAATAATATCCATATATATCCCTCCGCACAATATAATAATATCCATATATATCCCTCCACACAATATAATAATATCCATATATATCCCTCCACACAATATAATAATATCCATATATCCCTCCACACAATATAATAATATCCATATATCCCTCCGCACAATATGATAATATTCATATATCCCTCCACACAATATAATAATATCCATATATCCCTCCACACAATATAATAATATCCATATATCCCTCCACACAATATAATAATATCCATATATCCCTCCGCACAATATAATAATATCCATATATATCCCTCCACACAATATAATAATATCCATATATCCCTCCACACAATATAATAATATCCATATATATCCCTCCGCACAATATGATAATATCCATATATATCCCTCCGCACAATATGATAATATCCATATATCCCTCCACACAATATAATAATATCCATATATCCCTCCACACAATATAATAATATCCATATATATCCCTCCGCACAATATAATAATATCCATATATATCCCTCCGCACAATATGATAATATCCATATATCCCTCCACACAATATAATAATATCCATATATCCCTCCACACAATATAATAATATCCATATATATCCCTCCACACAATATAATAATATCCATATATATCCCTCCGCACAATATAATAATATCCATATATCCCTCCACACAATATAACAATATCCATATATCCCTCCGCACAATATAATAATATCCATATATATCCCTCCACACAATATAGTAATATCCATATATATCCCTCCGCACAATATAATAATATCCATATATATCCCTCCACACAATATAATAATATCCATATATCCCTCCACACAATATAATAATATCCATATATATCCCTCCGCACAATATAATAATATCCATATATATCCCTCCGCACAATATAATAATATCCATATATATCCCTCCACACAATATAATAATATCCATATATATCCCTCCACACAATATAATAATATCCATATATCCCTCCACACAATATAATAATATCCATATATCCCTCCGCACAATATGATAATATCCATATATATCCCTCCACACAATATAATAATATCCATATATATCCCTCCACACAATATAATAATATCCATATATATCCCTCCGCACAATATAACAATATCCATATATATCCCTCCACACAATATAATAATATCCATATTTCCCTCCACACAATATAATAATATCCATATATATCCCTCCACACAATATAATAATATCCATATATCCCTCCGCACAATATAATAATATCCATATATCCCTCCGCACAATATAATAATATCCATATATATCCCTCCGCACAATATAATAATATCCATATATATCCCTCCACACAATATAATAATATCCATATATCCCTCCGCACAATATAATAATATCCATATATATCCCTCCCCACAATATAATAATATCCATATATATCCCTCCACACAATATAATAATATCCATATATATCCCTCCACACAATATAATAATATCCATATATCCCTCCGCACAATATAATAATATCCATATATCCCTCCGCACAATATAATAATATCCATATATCCCTCCGCACAATATAATAATATCCATATATATCCCTCCGCACAATATAATAATATCCATATATCCCTCCACACAATGTAATAATTAGAGATGAGTGAATCGAAGCTGACGAACCCGAATTCGTTATGAATTTCATGAAATATTCTATCGCACAAATCGCTTCATTAATCTTCATTTTACAGCGTTCCAGGCTATTGGGGACCTAAGATGGCGGATCCACATGTGAGTACATGGGGCAGGGGATTATGGGAGGGCGGGAAACAGCGGCAGGAATGAAGGTAGGCGGGCTGACCCTGAACCACATGTGAGATGCAGCCTATCAGTGTTCACTGACCCCTGTGATGTCACAGCCCCTATATAATCGGCGGCCATCTTGCCTCACTTCATTTCATCTATGCACTCAGATGGAGAGGATGGTGTAACGGACCGTTTCCGCAGACAAGGGGTTAAAATCCGTTTAGGCGATATGCCCCTTTCTGAGAGACCGGCGCAGCTACTGCAGAACACCAAACTCCCGCAATGGATACACAATAACACTCCAAACTGGACCCTCACGAATAGCTGCAGCGGACGAACAGGAAAAGCTCCCAAGCGGCTCCCACTCCTGGCAATCAGTCCCTCTCAGACAGTGAATCCCCCCAAGAACGAGACAAGGCTCCGTGTTGAGGGTCAAGCAGTGGTCTCTCTCTTTAATGGGGCTACCTGCCCGGTATTTATGACGGTCTCCACCAGGCGGACACTCCCCTAGGGGACCTGAAGGAAGACTGTAAAACATAGCGGACAGTAGCTAATCGCATTGACTTCAACATAAGCCCTTCCCTACCCATACCTACCCATACCTCCCTCCTCTCTATCGCCCAGACGACTGGGAAGAAATCCAATTATCTCCAGGGATAGAGGCGGACTCCATTGTTCTCACCATGTGCCTCTGATAAATGAAATGGTGGCCAGATGGTTCTTAACCCCTTAAGGACCAAGGACGTACCGGTACGTCCTTGGTCCTGCTCCCGTAATATAACGCGGGGTTACACAGTATCAAGTAAGGCATCATAGTGAAGCCGGGACCCGCTGCTGATAGCGCGCAGCGCTGATCGCGGCGCCGCGCGCTATTAATCCTTTAGCCGTGCGCTCAGAGCTGAGCCGCCCGGCTAAAAGCGAAAGTGAAACCATGCCGGTTAACTCAGTGGGCTGTTCGGGATAGCCGCGGCGAAATCGCGGCATCCCGAACAGCTTACAGGACAGCGGGAGGGTCCCTACCTGCCTCCTCGCTGTCCGATCCCCGAATGACTGCTCAGTGCCCGAGATCCAGACATGAGGCAGAATCATCGATCACTGGTTTCCTATGAGAAACCAGTGATCAATGATGAAGATCAGTGTGTGCAGTGTTATAGGTCCCTATGGGATAACAATGATCAGTATAAGAGATCAGTGTGTGCCGGGTTATAGGTCCCTATGGGATAACAATGATCAGTGTAAGAGATCAGTGTGTGCAGTGTTATAGGTCCCTATGGGATAACAATGATCAGTATAAGAGATCAGTGTGTGCCGGGTTATAGGTCCCTATGGGATAACAATGATCAGTGTAAGATATCAGTGTGCAGTGTTATAGGTCCCTATGGGATAACAATGATCAGTATAAGAGATCAGTGTGTGCAGTGTTATAGGTCCCTATGGGATAACAATGATCAGTGTAAGAGATCAGTGTGTGCAGTGTTATAGGTCCCTATGGGATAACAATGATCAGTGTAAGAGATCAGTGTGTGCAGTGTTATAGTCTCCTATGGGATAAAAATGATCAGTATAAGAGATCAGTGTGTGCAGTGTTATAGGTCCCTATGGGATAACAATGATCAGTATAAGAGATCAGTGTGTGCAGTGTTATAGGTCCCTATGGGATAACAATGATCAGTATAAGAGATCAGTGTGTGCAGTGTTATAGGTCCCTATGGGATAATAATGATCAGTATAAGAGATCAGTGTGTGCAGTGTTATAGGTCCCTATGGGATAACAATGATCAGTGTGTGCAGTGTTATAGGTCCCTATGGGATAACAATGATCAGTGTGTGCAGTGTTATAGGTCCCTATGGGATAATAATGATCAGTGTGTGCAGTGTTATAGGTCCCTATGGGATAATAATGATCAGTGTGTGCAGTGTTATAGGTCCCTATGGGATAATAATGATCAGTGTAAGAGATCAGTGTGTGCAGTGTTATAGGTCCCTATGGGATAATAATGATCAGTATAAGAGATCAGTGTGTGCAGTGTTATAGGTCCCTATGGGATAATAATGATCAGTATAAGAGATCAGTGTGTGCAGTGTTATAGGTCCCTATGGGATAATAATGATCAGTATAAGAGATCAGTGTGTGCAGTGTTATAGGTCCCTATGGGATAATAATGATCAGTATAAGAGATCAGTGTGTGCAGTGTTATAGGTCCCTATGGGATAACAATGATCAGTGTGTGCAGTGTTATAGGTCCCTATGGGATAACAATGATCAGTGTGTGCAGTGTTATAGGTCCCTATGGGATAATAATGATCAGTGTGTGCAGTGTTATAGGTCCCTATGGGATAATAATGATCAGTGTGTGCAGTGTTATAGGTCCCTATGGGATAATAATGATCAGTGTAAGAGATCAGTGTGTGCAGTGTTATAGGTCCCTATGGGATAATAATGATCAGTATAAGAGATCAGTGTGTGCAGTGTTATAGGTCCCTATGGGATAATAATGATCAGTATAAGAGATCAGTGTGTGCAGTGTTATAGGTCCCTATGGGACCTATAACACTGCAAAAAAAAAGTGAATGAATATCATTTAACCCCTTCCCTATTAAAAGTTTGAATCACCCCCCATTTCCATAAAAAAAAAACACAGTATAAATAAAAATAAACATATATGGTATCACCGCGTGCGGAAATGTCTGAATTATAAAAATATATAGTTAATTAAACCGCTCGGTCAATGGCGTGCGCGCAAAAAAAATTCCAAAGTCCAAACTAGTGCATTTTTGGTCACTTTTTATATAATTTAAAAATGAATAAGTCCTATCAATGCAAAAAGGTACCGTTAAAAACTTCAGATCACAGCGCAAAAAATGAGCCCTCATACCGCCCCATACACGGAAAAATAATAAAGTTATAGGGGTCAGAAGATGACAATTTTAAACGTATACATTTTCCTGCATGTAGTTATGATTTTTTCCAGAAGTGCGACAAAATCACCTATATAAGTAGGGGATCATTTTAATCGTAAGGACCTACAGAATAAAGATAAGGGGTCATTTTTACCGTAAAATGTACTAAGTAGAAACGGAAGCCCCCAAAAGTTACAAAACGGCGGCTTTTTTTCAATTTTGTCGCACAATGATTTTTTTTTCCGTTTCACCGTAGATTTTTGGGCAAAATGACTGACGTCATTACAAAGTAGAATTGGTGGCGCAAAAAATAAGCATCATATGGATTTTTAGGTGCAAAATTGAAAGAGTTATGATTTTTTAAAGGCAAGGAGCAAAAAACGAAAATGTAAAAACGGAAAAAAAAACCCGGTCCTTAACCTCCCTGGCGGTATGATTCTGTCTGGAAATTTGTACCAAAAGCGGTTCAATTTTTTGCACTGAATTTCACATCCCCCCCATCACATCCCCCCCATCACATTCCCCCCCCTTGTCACATCCCCCCCTTGTCACCTTCCCCCCCTTGTCACCTTCCCCCCTGTCACATCCCTCCTCTGTCACATCCCCCCCTTGTCACCTTCCCCCCGTCACATCCCCCCCTGTCACATCCCCCCCTCTGTCACATCCCCCCCTCTGTCACATCCCCCCCTTGTCACATTCCCCCCCCTTGTCACATCCCCCCCTTGTCACCTTCCCCCCCTGTCACATCCCCCCCTGTCACATCCCCCCCTGTCACATCCCCCCCTCTGTCACATCCCCCCCTTGTCACATCCCCCCCTGTCACATCCCCCCCTTGTCACCTTCCCCCCCTGTCACATTCCCCACCCCTTGTCACATCCCCCCCTTGTCACATCCCCCCCTGTCACATCCCCCCCTTGTCACCTTCCCCCCCTGTCACATTCCCCACCCCTTGTCACATCCCCCCCTTGTCACCTTCCCCCCCTGTCACATTCCCCACCCCTTGTCACATCCCCCCCCTTGTCACATCCCCCCCTGTCACATCCCCCCCTTGTCACCTTCCCCCCCTGTCACATTCCCCACCCCTTGTCACATCCCCCCCTTGTCACCTTCCCCCCCTGTCACATTCCCCCCTCTGTCACATCCCCCCCTTGTCACCTTCCCCCCCTGTCACATTCCCCCCCCCCCCCCCCTCACCTTGTCCTGCAGCATACTGTACACTGGGTTGCCGGGCAGATTTCATACCTAGTGTATTTGCTGCAGAACAAGCCCTTTCCCCTTCAGCCAATCACAGGCTTTACACCACTGCGGCCTGTGATTGGCTGAAAAGTGAAAGGTCCTGTAAGATGAATAGTGAAGAGAGCAGGGACCGGAGCGCACGGAGGGGAACGGCATCTGCAGGGATCGGGACTAGGTGAGCAAAAGTTTTTTTTTATTTTACTACTTTTTCCTTTTACACTTAGCTCAGTGTTTTTCTAACAGGGTGCCTCCAGCTGTTGTGAAACTACTACTCCCAGCATGCCCGCACAGCCTTTGGCTGTTCGGGCATGCTGAGAGTTGTAGTTTTGCAACAGCTGGAGGCCCCCTGGTAGGGAAACACTGACTTGTAGTTTTCTTTACCTGCTCTGGCCGGCCCCCGCATCGGGAGCCGACCCGAGCAGATTATCGCATGTTTTCCCGGGGGGCCGCATCGCTATATCGCATTGCTTTTGCGATATATCGTGCAGCCCGGCCGGGAACTCTGCAATTCTACCCCGAGCGTGACTCGGGGTTACCGATCCTGGCAGGGAAAATTAACCCCGAGTCACGCTCGGGATAACCGCTCAGGAGGTTAAGGGGTTAATTGGGCCAGTAGCAGCATAATATATTACAACATGCCCAAATCACTTATTTCAAAGTACAAATTTACCAGGGGCCGTAGTCAGAAGGTCGGAGGCGGCAACCAGGCTGGGAACAGTGGCGAGGTTGTGTGTGTGAATAGCTCATACCACAGCGTTACACTACAACTGCTAGTCACATCAGCATTAGGGAAAGGCAGGAGTGCAGAGTGCTGCGCTGTTACTCTGAGAAGGATCATTGATTGCTAAACCTCCTAATCACGTTATAGAGCATTGCAGCAGAGAGAGGCAGATAGCTGTCAGCTGCCTCATACAGATCTCCAAGCTGCCTCAACTTTATCAACCATCTTATCTCCTCATTTTAGGGGTTAATCCCTGGATTTTTTTTTTGTGGTGCTGCACTGTTGGGTCCTGCTGCTGTTCACAAATACGTTATTTTTCAGCGGACTGTAGTGCATTTGTCCGCCCTCATACATGCATAACACATTCCTACATCAAAGGAGTCTACTAGTCTGTATCTGTAACAAGTCTAGATACAGGGAAAGTCCTGACTCCTAGCAAAAGTAATCACCGGCTGGTGTTTTACAAAAATACCGAGTTTTTTCTGCGTATTGTTGCGCATATTCCTGCCCTCATCAGTGCATACTGCATAGGTACATCCAAGTATTGTACCATCATGTACCTGTTAAGCTGTCAAGGGCCTAGATACTGTTCAAGGACAGCCGTAAGTAATCACCTGCTGCTGTTCTAGACCAATACTGTTTAAAGAGTAGTGTAGCGTATTGTAATACCCTCATATACGCACTAAGTATGTCAGGCAGAGAAGTGCCAGGACGTGCACAGAGGAGTGGCAGAGGCCTAAATACTTCAGGCAGAGTTGGCAGCAGACTTGGGGTGAGTGGCAGCAGGAGTCGCAGCGAGAGGCCTGAGCTCCCGTTATCAGCCAGCGGTCGTGTCTCCACCAGCAACCCATCTGCCATCATCGATTGGTTAACACGCTCATCCACATCATCACAAGTGACATCTGACACCCCCAATCAACAGTCGGTGGGTTCCTCAGACACAACCCTCAGTTGGCATGGCCCGGGAGCAGTCCGTGTCCTCCCATTGCCTTTGTCCTATGCTGTTCCCTCTCCTAGAGAAGTATCTTATGCTGTGGGTTCAGCTCCACTATTTACTGAGGACGATCTAACAGAGGACAGTCAGCAGCTACTGGACAGCCAAGAAGAGGAGGAGACATGCGTCGCTTGCTCCACTAGGCGGCCAAGTAGTGATGCGGAGAGTGACGTGGGAGGCGGTGTTGCAAGTGTTCAGGGTCCTGAAGCAGACACTGTTGGGGAACCTGAGGAGGACATCAGTGACGTGCACACAACTGTGGATGATGATGAAGCCGATCGCAGTAGGGAGCCGGGTGCAGAAGGGGCTTCATCATCATCAGGAGAAGAGAGTTGCTGGTTGCCCTTGAGGCAGCAAAGCGATAGCACGGTTGAAAGTCAGCGTGGAGGCAGGAGTGGAATTCAGTAGCCAAACGTGCCCGGGGGAGACCACCTGCTTCGCGGCAGCCTACCGCTGCGGTAGTGGAACAGGAGTTCCTGGAGACGGCGCCAGTAGCAGTCCATTAGTGCGGACTGTTGGTGGGAAAATCAGCTACTCGGCGGTGTGGAAGTTTTTGACAAGGCATCCGGAGGAGGTTCACGTAGCCACATGCAAGATTTGTTGGCAGAAGGTGAAGCGTGGCCAGGGTCCCAATGTCGGCACCACGGCCTTGCGTCAACACATGCTTCACCACCATAAAGCGGCCTGGGAGAACCGTGGCTCCGATGTAGTGGTCCAGCCTGCTGCATCACCCAGTGGCCATCCGCTCCCTCCTTCATCCAGCCAAGGCTCCACCACCTCAGCCGAAGGGAGTATTGTGTCAGACCCTCCTTCTGTCACTCCTGCTTCTCCCGCTTTTAGTCAGCCATTCCGCCAACAATCCATCGCCGAAGCCATGTCCAAGAGACAACAGTATGCGCCCACTCATCCAACAAAGAAGTTGAATGTGCTCCTGTCCAAGTTGCTGGTGTTGCAGTCCCTCCCTTTTCAAGTGGTGGACTCTGCAGCTTTCAGGGAATTGATGGCTTGTGCCGAGCCAAGGTGGAGAGTGTCCCAAGCCGTCATTTCTTTGTGAAGAAGGCAGTACCAGCCCTGCATAAGTTTGTACAAGAGAAGGTGGGCCAGTCCTTGAGCCTGTCGGTGTGTACAAAAGTGCACGGCAGCGCCGTCGTGTGGAGCTGTAACTACGGGCAGGGACAATACTTGTCTTTTACGGCTCACTGGGTAAATGTGGTTCCTGCACAGCCACTACAGCAACTTGGACAGGTCACACCGCTTCCTACTCCACGCTCTCGCTCCCAGGCAGTTGGTCCTGTGACAGTGTGCGACGCCGCCTCCTCATCCTCCACCGTGTCCTCGTCCTCCACTTCACGTACAAATCTCAGTGGCCCTTCATTGTACCATGTGTGTAGGGCACGGCGGTGTCAAGCTGTTCTTCACATGGTTTGCCTTGGCGAACGGAGTCACACAGGGGAGGAACTGCTAAAGTTCATTCATAAAGAAATCCGAGTATGGCTTACTCCACGAAATCTGGAAATGGGAACCATGGTGACCGACAACGGTAAGAACATTGTGTCCGCGCTGCGACAAGGTAGTGTGAAACATGCGACCTGCACGGCACACGTGTTGAATCTGGTTGTCAAGCACTTCCTCAAGTCTTCACCCCATTTGCAAAACATCCTGAAAATGGCAAGGAAACTGTGCATGCACTTCAGCCACTCGTACACCGCCAATCACACCTTCCTTGAGCTGCAGCGTCAGAACGGTATCCCACAACATAGTCTTATTTGTGACGTTGCCACACGTTGGAATTCCACCCTCCATATGTTGGACAGACTATACGAACAAAGAAAAGCCATCACCGATTTCTTGATGATCCAAGCAGATAGGAGTACTCCCCTGTGTAACTTCAATGTGAACCAGTGGCAGCTCATACGTGACACCTGCCGTTTGCAGAGGCCCTTTGAGGAAGCCACATTATTTGTAAGTCGCCTGGATTACGCCATGAACGACGTAATTCCACTCCTACATTTCATACAACAAATTATTGAAACCATGGCCGGTCACGGCAATGGAGACGTTGCGCCTACATCTCAAGGCTACATGAGCCCTGTAGGGGCTGAACTGGAGGAGGAGGATGATGAGGGGCAGAGCAGAGCACAATTTAGGTTGGATGAGATGGCCGGTGTTTCTAGTGATCGGACTGGAGAGGAGGAGCAGCCAGAGGAGCTTTAGGGTTATGAGGAAAGCGAGACAGAGGACCCAGACACTCCGTGGCAGTATGCAGTGGGGATGGAGGCAGGTAGTCCCTCCGAGTCACTGGCGCAAATGGCACGATGCATGCTCAGTTGCTTGCGTAGTGACCCCCGAATTGTCAAAATTCATCAGCGGGATGACTTCTGGCTCTCCACCTTATTGGACCCTCGCTACCGTCCCAGAATGGGGGCCTTTTTTACACCCATTGAGAGGGAGGACAAACTGACCTACTACAGAGAGATCCTACGTAGTCAGTTGGCCGATGCCTATCGGCGACATGGTCCATCCACTCGCAGGTCTGACTCGGGGGGCCCTATGCGCTCACCTTCCACTGCCATGGCTGCTGGGGAGGGGAGGGGTGGCAGGAGCAGTACCAGCTCCATCAGCAGCAGCCTGAGTCTACAGTCGCTGATGAGTAGCTTTATTCACCCACATAGTGAAGCAACTCATCAACAGCAGGTAGACCTGTAGCAGGACCTGAACCAGCAGGTGGTGGCATACCTTGATATGCCCATGTCAACAACCATTGAAGATCCGCTGGACTTGATTTATGGCCGCAACTAGCAGAGTTTGCCCTGGAAAGGCTGTCCTGCCCGGCCAGTAGTGTGCCATCAGAGCCGTTGTATAGTGTGGCCGGGGCCATAGTCACCCTAAGGCAAACTTGTCTGTCCATGAAAAATGTGGAGAGACTGACGTTTGTGAAGATGAATCAGGGAGGGATCAGTCACCAATGCAAGATGCCTCAGAGTAGATTGACCATGGTGCCACACCAACACTTTACAATTATGGTTATGAAACCCTCTTGGGTACTGCGAATGCCTGCTCCTGACTCATCCTGTGTCTTTCAGGAACTACTTGCCTCACGGATGCTTCGGGCCTTGGGCCTTTAATTTTTGGATGTTTAGCAGTAGCTAAATATATGCTTAATGCGAATTTCAACATTTATCTTTAAATGTAAGGGGTTATGAAACCCTCTTGGGTACTGCGAATGCCTGCTCCTGACTAATCCTGAGTCTCTTTCAGGAACTACTTGCCTCACTGATGCTTCTGGCCTTGTGCCTTTAATTTTTGGAAGTTTAGCAGTAGCTAAATATATGCTTAATGCAAATTTCAACATTGATCTTTAAATGTAAGGGGTTATGAAACCCTCTTGGGTACTGCAAATGCCTGCTCCTGACTCATCCTGTGTCTCTTTCAGGAACTACTTGCCTCACGGATGCTTCGGGCCTTTCATTTTTGGATGTTTAGCAGTAGCTAAATACATGCTTAATGCTAATTTCAACATTGATCTTGCAATGCAAAGGGATTATGAAACCCTCGGGTGTACTGCTGATGCCTGCTCCTGACTGCTCCTGTGTCTTTCAGGAATTAGGCTGGGTTCTCACTACGTTTTCTCCCATATGGGAGCGCATACGGCAGGGGGGAGCTGAAACCTCGCACTCCCGTATGCCTTCGTATGTGCTCCCATATGTCATTCATTTCAATGAGCCGGCCGGAGTGAAACGTTCGGTCTAGTTGGTTCATTTTTGCGCTGTATGCACTTTTACAACCGGTCCTAAAACCGTGGTTGACCACAGTTTTAGGTCCGGGGAAAAAGCGCATACAGTGCAAAAAAGAGTCGAATGGAACGAATGTTTCACTCCGGCCGGCTCATTGAAATAAATTACATACGGGAGCACATACGAAGGCATACGGGAGTGCGAGGTTTCAGCTCCCCCCTGCCGTATGTGCTCCCGTATGGGAGAAAACTTAGTGTGAACCCAGCCTTACTTGGCTTATTGATCAGATCCAAAAAGAGGTAGGGGGAGGGGTGGGGAAGGACACGGGGAAGCTCCAGCTCCACTTGGAAGTGAAAAAATTCCTTTATTGATAGTTCATAAAATAAGAGAAAAGGTAAAAAAGTGCAAAAATCAAACGTGCATGGTGAGTTAAAATCTCACGTCCACCGACGCGTTTCGGGCTGTCAAAAGCCCTTAATCTTGGCTTATTGATGCTTCTGGACTTGGGCCTTAAATTTTTGGATGGTAGCACTACCTAACATGCATCTTCAATAGAGATTTCAGAGTTCACCTTTGAATTTTAGGGGTTGTGAACTCCTCTTGTGTACTCAAGCTGCTTCCTGCTCCACTCTGTCAGCCCGTTGGTCCTGTGACAGTGTGCGACTACGCCTCCACATCTTCCACTGTGTCCTCAGCCTCCACTGCCCGGACAAGCCTCAGTGGCCCTTCAGCATACCATGTGTGCAGGTCACTGCGGTGTCACGCTGTCTTGGAAACAATGGCCGGTCAGGGCAATGGAGACGTTGCGCCTACATCTCACAGCCACATGAGCCCTGTGGGGGCTTGTTAGATTTGGTCCTTTCTACCCACACGCTGGGGTCCGGGACACTCAAACTTTGATTTAAATTTCAAATAAAAAAAAATCAGACATTTCAATGGTCTCCTCATGCATCAGCCAACTCCAGGCTGTGTCATTCAGGCAATATATGGGTTACTGATGCCGCTGCTGGGCCTGGGTCTGGGAATTTCAAATTTTCTCATAGGTAGCACCCGCTATCCAAAATCTTCGGTTAGAATTTCTAAATTCATCTTTTAATCTTAGGGATTGTGCCTAGTGCCTACTCATGCTGCTGGCAACTCCGGGCTGAGCCATTCATCCACTATATGGTGTCCTCATGCTGCCAACACCTCCACGCTGTGTCATTCAGTCACTATATGGTCTCCTCATGCTGCAAACACCTCCATGCTGTGTCATTCAGCCACTATATGGTCTCCTCATGCTGCCAACACCTCCACGCTGTGCCATTCAGCCACTATATGGTCTCCTAATGCTGCCAACACCTCCACGCTATGTCATTCAGCCACTATATGGTCTCCTCATGCTGCCAACACCTCCACGCTGTGTCATTCAGCCACTATATGGTCTCCTCATGCTGCCAACACCTCCAGGCTGTGTCATTCAGCCACTATATGGTCTCCTCATGCTGCCAATACCTCCACGCTGTGCCATTCAGCCACTATATGGTGTCCTCATGCTGCCAACACCTCCACGCTGTGTCATTCAGCCACTTTATGGTCTCCTCATACTGCCAACACCTCCACGCTGTGTCATTCATCCACTATATGGTCTCCTCATGCTGCCAACACCTCCATGCTGTGTCATTTAGCCACGATATGGTGTCCTCGTGCTGCCAACACCTCCATGCTGTGTCATTCAGCCACTATATGGTGTCCTCATACTGCCAACACCTCCACGCTGTGTCATTCAGCCACTATATGGTCTCCTCATGCTGCCAACACCTCCCCGCTGTGTCATTCAGCCACTATATGGTGTCCTCAAGCTGCCAACACCTCCACGCTGTGTCATTCATCCACTATATGGTCTCCTCATGCTGCCAACACCTCCAGGCTGTGTCATTCATCCACTATATGGTCTCCTCATGCTGCCAACCCCTCCACGCTGTGTCATTCAGCCACTATATGGTCTCCTAATGCTGCCAACACCTCCACACTGTGTCATTCAGCCACTATATGGTCTCCTCATGCTGCCAACACCTCCAGGCTCTGTCATTCATCCACTATATGGTCTCTTCATGCTGCCACCACCTCCAGGCTCTGTCATTTAGTCACTATATGGTCTCCTCATGCTGCCAACACCTCCATGCTGTGTCATTCAGCCACTATATGGTCTCCTCATGCTGCCGCCACCTCCAGGCTCTGTCATTTAGTCACTATATGGTCTCCTCATGCTGCCACCACCTCCACGCTGTGTCATTCAGCCACTATATGGTCTCCTCATGCTGCCAAAACCTCCACGCTGTAATTCAGTCACTATATTGTCTCCTCATGCTACCAACACCTCCATGCTGTGCCATTCAGTCACTATATGGTCTCCTGACACTGATGCCACCACCAGGCTCTGTCATTGTGCTGCTGTGCGGCAGTGATTCTAAAAGCGTTGCCGGTAATCTGCATGTTATTCTGAATAACAGTATTATTTCACTACCCCAGCACACTCCATATGCGTGTTAGAACACAGCAAAGTGTTCTATACCCCTATAGAGGCTGTATGTAGGCTAGAAATAGCCTTTTTTTAACCCGTTAAGGACCAGGCCATTTTACACCTTAGGACCCGGCCATTTTTTGAACATCTGACCACTGTCACTTTAAACATTAATAACTCTGGAATGCTTTTACTTATCATTCTGATTCCGAGATTGTTTTTTCGTGACATATTCTACTTTAACATAGTGGTAAAATTTTGTGGTAACTTGCATCCTTTCTTGCTGAAAAATCCCAAAATTTGTGGAAAAATGAGAAAATTTGGCATTTTTCTAACTTTGAAGCTCTCTGCTTGTAAGGAAAATGGATATTCCCCCCAAAAAATGTTTTTATTCACATATACAATATGTCTAATTTATGTTTGAATCATAAAATTTACGAGTTTTTACTTTTGGAAGACACCAGAGGCTTTAAAGTTCAGCAGCAATTTTCCAAGTTTTCACAACATTTTCAAACTCACTATTTTTCAGGGACCAGTTAAGGTTTGAAGTGGATTTGAAGGGTCTTCATATTAGAAATACCCCACAGATGACCCGATTATAAAAACTGCACCCCCCAAAGTTTTCAAAATGACATTCAGTCAGCATTTTAACCTTTTAGGTGTTTCGCAGGAATAGCAGCAAAGTGAAGGAAAAAATTCACAATCTTCATTTTTTACACACGCATGTTCTTGTAGACCCAATTTTTGAATTTTTACAAGGGGTAAAAGGAGAAAATGTATACTTATATTTGTAGCCCAATTTCTCTTGAGTAAGCACATACCTCATATGTCTATGTAAAGTGTTCGGCGGGCGCAGTAGAGGGCTCAGAAGCGAAGGAGCGACAAGGGGATTTTGGAGAGTACGTTTTTCTGAAATGGTTTTTGGGGGGCATGTTGCATTTAGGAAGCCCCTATGGTGCCAGAACAGCAAAAAAAACACACAAAAAAAACACATGGCATACCATTTTGGAAACTAGACCCCTTGAGGAACGTAACAAGGAATAAAGTGAGCCTTAATACCCCACAGGTGTTTCACGACTTTTGCGTATGTAAAAAAAATGTGTGTTTCCCCCCAAATTTCACATTTTTGCAAGGGTTAATAGCAGAAAATACTCCCCAAAATTTGTAACCCCAACTCTTCTGAGTATGGAGGTACCCCACAAGTTGACCTGAAGTGCACTACGGGCGAACTACAATGCTCAGAAGAGAAGGAGTCATATTTGGCTTTTTGAGCCCGAATGCCCGAACCATAATGCACTCCAACTTTTTCCCCCTCAAAGTGCCAGCACAGCAATTAAATCAGAATACACATTAGGGTTGGCAGTATAGTTCCCCCACATTAGGTGCAGTATAGTTCCCCCACATTAGGTTGACAGTATAGTTCCCCCCCCATTATGTGCAGTATAGTTCCCCACATTAGGGTTGGCAGTATAGTTCCCCCACATTAGGATTGGCAGTATAGTTCCCCCACATTAGGGTTGGCAGTATAGTTCCCCCACATTAGGGTTGGCAGTATAATTCCCCCACATAAGGGTTGGCAGTATAGTTCCCCCACATTAGGGTTGGTAGTATAGTTCCCCCACAAGGTTGGCAGTATAATTTCCCCCCCACAAGGTTGGCAGTATAATTCCCCCCACAAGGTTTACAGTATAGTTCCCCCACAAGGTTGGCAGTATAGTTCCCCCCACAAGCTTGGCAGTATAATTCCTCCCACAAGGTTGGCAGTATAATATTCCCCTACAAGGTTGGCAGTATAATTCTCCCCACAAGGTTGGCAGTATAATTCCCCCCACAAGGTTGGCAGTATAATTCCCCCCACAAGGTTGGGAGTATAATTTCCCCCCACAAGGTTGGCAGTATAATTCTCCCCACAAGGTTGGCAGTATAGTTCTCCCCACAAGGTTGGCAGTATAATTCCCCCCGCAAGGTTGGCAGTATAATTCCCCCCACAAGGTTGGGAGTATAATTTCCCCCCACAAGGTTGGCAGTATAATTCTCCCCACAAGGTTGGCAGTATAGTTCTCCCCACAAGGTTGGCACCCCACATTAGACTGGCAGTGTTCCCCCACATTAGGCAGACAGAGTTCCCCCACATTAGATAGGCAGTGTTACCCCACATTAGGTAGGCAGTGTTAGCCCACATTAGGCAGGCAATGTTCCCCCACATTAGACAGGCAGTGTTCCCCCACATTAGGTTGGCAGTGTTCCCCCACATTAGGCAGGCAGTGTTCCCCCACATTAGACAGGCAGTGTTCCCCCACATTAGGCAGGCAGTGTTCCCCCACACATTAGGTGCAGGCAGTGTTCTCCCACACATTAGGTGCAGGCAGTGTTCCCCCACATTAGGCAGGCAGTGTTCCCCCACATTAGGTAGGCAGTGTTACCCCACGTTAGGCAGGCAGTGTTACCCCACGTTAGGCAGGCAGTGTTACCCCACATTAGACAGGCAGTGTTCCCCCACATTAGACAGGCAGTGTTGCCCCACATTAGGTTGGCAGTGTTCCCCCACATTAGGCAGGCAGTGTTCCCCCACATTAGGTAGGCAGTGTTACCCCACATTAGGCAGGCAGTGTTACCCCACATTAGGCAGGCAGTGTTCCCCCACATTAGACAGGCAGTGTTGCCCCACATTAGGTTGGCAGTGTTCCCCCACATTAGGCAGGCAGTGTTTCCCCACATTAGGAAGGCAGTGTTCCCCCACATTAGGCAGGCAGTGTTACCCCACATTAGGTAGGCAGTGTCACCCCACATTAGGCAGGCAGTGTTCCTCCACATTAGACAGGCGGTGTTCCCCCACATTAGGTAGGTGGTGTTACCCCACATTAGGCAGGCAGTGTTCCCCCACATTAGGTAGGCAGTGTTCCTCCACATTAGGTAGGCAGTGTTCCCCCACATTAGACAGGCAGTGTTACCCCTCATTAGGCAGGCAGTGTTACCCCACATTAGGCAGGCAGTGTTCCCCCACATTAGACAGGCAGTGTTCCCCCACATTAGGCAGGCAGTGTTCCCCCACATTAGGCAGGCAGTGTTCCCCCTCATTAGGCAGGCAGTGTTCCCCCACATTAGACAGGCAGTGTTCCCCCACATTAGGTTGGCAGTGTTCCCCCACATTAGGCAGGCAGTGTTCCCCTACATTAGGCAGGCAGTGTTACCCCACATTAGGCAGGCAGTGTTCCCCCACATTAGGCAGGCAGTGTTACCCCACATTAGGCAGGCAGCGTTACCCCACATTAAGCAGGCAGAGTTCCCCCACATTAGACAGGCAGTGTTCCACCACATTAGGTAGGCAGTGTTACCCCACATTAGGTAGGCAGTGTTTCCCCTCATTAGGCAGGCAGTGTTTCCCCTCATTAGGCAGGCAGTGTTCCCCCCCCATTAGGCAGGCAGTGTTCCCCCACATTAGGTTGGCAGTGTTACCCCACATTAGGCAGGCAGTGTTACCCCACATTAGGCAGGCAGTGTTCCCCAACATTAGGTAGGCAGTGTTCCTCCACATTAGGTAGGCAGTGTTCCCCCACATTAGACAGGCAGTGTTACCACTCATTAGGCAGGCAGTGTTACCCCACATTAGGCAGGCAGTGTTCCCCCACATTAGACAGGCAGTGTTCCCCCACATTAGGCAGGCAGTGTTCCCCCTCATTAGGCAGGCAGTGTTCCCCCACAGTAGACAGGCAGTGTTCCCCCACATTAGGTTGGCAGTGTCCCCCCACATTAGGCAGGCAGTGTTCCCCCACATTAGGCAGACAGTGTTCCCCCACATTAGGCAGGCAGTGTTCCCCCACATTAGGCAGGCAGTGTTCCCCCACATTAGGCAGGCAGTGTTCCCCCACATTAGACAGGCAGTGTTCCCCCACATTAGACAGGCAGTGTTCCCCCTCATTAGGCAGGCAGTGTTCCCCCACATTAGGCAGGCAGTGCCCCCCCCCCCATTAGGCAGGCAGTGTTCCCCCACATTAGGTTGGCAGTGTTCCCCCACATTAGGCAGGCAGTGTTCCCCCACATTAGGCAGGCAGTGTTACCCCACATTAGGCAGACAGTGTTCCCCCACATTAGGCAGACAGTGTTACCCCACATTAGGTAGGCAGTGTTACCCCACATTAGGCAGGCAGTGTTACCCCACATTAGGCAGGCAGTGTTCCCCCACATTAGGCAGGCAGTGTTCCCCCACATTAGGCAGGCAGTGTTACCCCACATTAGGCAGGCAGTGTTCCTCCACATTAGGTAGGCAGTGTTCCCCCATATTAGGCAGGCAGTGTTCCCCCACATTAGGCAGGCAGTGTTCCCCCACATTAGGCAGTGTTCCCCCACATTAGGCAGTGTTCCCCCACATTAGGCAGGCAGTGTTCCCCCACATTAGGCAGTGTTCCCCCACATTAGGCAGGCAGTGTCCCCCCACATTAGACAGGCAGTGCCCCCCCACAGACATACAGCCTCCAGCCATATACAGTGTATGGCTGGAGGCTGTATGTCTGTGTCGAAACACCGAAGATGACGTCCCGCTGGTCACTTACCATGCGCGCGTCATCCTCGGTCCTCCCTGATGCTCCGCTCTGCTTTACGTGCGCACGCACGGGACGTCTGTGACGTGACGTCACTGCGTGCTATACCTCCTGGCGGTCCCTGCGTTTTTAAAGCTAACGTGGGACCGCAGAGAGGTAACCGGGACATACTTGTGTCCCAAAATGACTTTTCGGGACACATGGATGTCCGGAATGTGACGGGGGCCTGTGGCTGCGTGCCCACAGAGGGGGCTCGGCGTGCCACCTGTTGCACGCGTGCCATAGGTTCGCCATCACTGCCCTATGGTGCCAGGACAGCAAAAAAAAAACACATGGCATACCATTTTGGAAACTAGACCCCTTGAGGAATGTAAGAAGGAACAAAGTGAGCCTTAATACCCCACAGGGGTTTCACGTCTTTTGTATATGTAAAAAATTTCACATTTTTGCAAGGGTTAATAGCAGAAAAGACCCCCCAAAATGTGTAACCCCATCTCTTCTGAGTATGGAAGTACCCCATAAGTGGACATCAAATGCACTACGGGCAAACTACAATGCTCAGAAGAGAAGGAGTCACATTTGCAAACTTTGCTGAAATGGGGGGGACATGTCACATTTAGGAAGCCCCTAGGGTGCCAGGACAGCAAAAAAAAACCACATGGCATACTATTTTGGAAACTAGACCCCTTGAGGATCGTAACAAGGCGTAAAGTGAGCCTTAATACCGCACAGGGGTTTCACGACATTTGGATATGTAAAAAAATAAAATAAAAAAATTCACTAAAATGTGAGTTTTCCCCAAATTTTACATTTTTACAAGGGTTAATAGCAGAAAAGATCCCCCACAATTTGTAAATACATTTCTTTGGAGTAAAGACGTACCTTATTTTTTGATGATTTAGGCTTGGCGGGTGCACAGCAGGTCTTGCTGGAGTGGGAGGGCAGTCAGGGGCCTTGAGCTTCATATGGAGCCAGGATGTGGGACCCTCCCTCAAGGAGCGTTAATGGGGGAAGCACTGAGCCCTAAAATAGGGGAACAATATGGGGGACAACAGGCCGTAACTGGGGTAGACAGGTGGGGTACAGAGGTCCGTAATATGGGGTACAGTGGGCCAGAAAATTATAATAAAAAAGGATATATTCCCAGAATGATGACCCAGAGCATAGCCAAAACTAAAAAAATATGCCCGCCCCAAACCCTATGCTCTGAATCATCATTCTGGGAATGTGACGTGTGTGGCCGTCCCTAACCTGATCCCCAATGATAGTGACTCAGTGACCTATAACCCATTTTTGAGAAAAAAAAAACCCAGAGGTCTTATCAGGTTTTTTTTGTTTTTTGGTTTTTTTTTAAGGTTTTTGGAGCAATTTAGAGATTTATGGGGTTAAAAATTTGGAATGTACTCTGGACTTGGTACATTGGTCAAATTATGGAAAATGAACATAAAAATTGAAAATTTAGTGCCCCATGGAAGTGTGATACTCCCTGAAGCAGCCTATGCAGAGGCCCGGATTACATGGGCAAGTGTCACACTGAATGGTGGTGTCCTTCTGTATCCCCCTCTTGTCCTTCCGTATCCCCCTCCTGTCCTTCTGTATCCCCCTCTTGTCCTTCCGTATCCCCCTCCTGTCCTTCTGTATCCCCCTCTTGTCCTTCCGTATCCCCCTCCTGTCCTTCTGTATCCCCCTCTTGTCCTTCCGTATCCCCCTCCTGTCCTTCTGTATCCCCCTCTTGTCCTTCCGTATCCCCCTCCTGCTACACACTCTGCATTTTTTCTGGGATCGTCCCTTCTTTCCAGTGGGGGGGACTTCACCTGGAAAGTGTTGGCCTGGGACGATCCTGGCCCCTATAACTCCAGTTCCTTCTGAACTCCAGCTGCTCTTTCCTGGTCAGCAAAGATCAGGAACCTTAGGACTTCTTCTTGGTACTGCAGGAATGTCCCTGTGTTGCCAGCGTTCTGGGATAGTACAAAAGCGTTGTGCATGGCAACCTGTACCAAGTAGACCGCAACTTTTTTGTACCATGCCCGTGTTTTCCGCATGGCGTTGTATGGTTTGAGGACTTGGGCATCAGGGAAGTGTGTGGTGCTTGGTGTAAACTTACAGGAAGAAAAAAAAAGCTGCGGCCAAAAAAAATAATGGGTGGCACTCACAGCACCCTGAACCCCTAATAGGGCCCGGGGTCACACAGATCAGGTGACAGCGGACCCTTGGGGACCTATTAGGGGGTCAGGGGGGGGTTACTTTTTTTTTTTTATACAGTTTTTTCACTTTTACTATCGTTTTATTCCCTACCTGTCCCTGGAAAAAGCTCACCCTGATCTAATGGGGTCCTCTTCTTCCTGACGGTCTCCGATGCTCCGAGGGGGGATCCCAGTCCTTATCTTCCCGCTCTGCCCGCTGACTGAACTCAATAAGCGTGCAGAGCGGGGAGAAGGAGCCGTTAACCCCTCCTCTGCTGCACTGCTATTGGCTGGACGATCGCCGGCCAATAGCAGCGTTGCTGGGGAGGTGACAGTATTGTCACCTCTCCCCAGCAATGGCAGGTGATTGGCGGTGTATTGTACACCGACGATCACCATTTATTACCGGGTCATCAGGTCACAATTGACCCGAATGACCGGAATCGGCGCAGATCGCTGGTGTGAATTCGCTTGCACTCTGCGCCGTTCGCCGACATGTGGGGGTCCCGGGACCCCCCTCGGCATTTGCACGGCATGCCTGCTGAACGATTTCAGCACGCATGCCGTTCCGATCTCCGCCCGGCGAGCGGCGGAGACCGGAATGACTCAGGACGTTTGCGTACGTCTTGGGTCCTGAACAGGTTAATATAGATTTGCCGCGAAAAAATTTGTATCGAAATGAACTTTTTCGGAAAATTCGGCAAATTGGTCGAATCGGATTTTTGAAACGTTTGCTCATCTCTAGTCCTCATTGTAGCAACATTTAGTTTTCTTTCACACTCCGGACACTTTTGGCTTCTCAGATTCACCTCTGACCTGTTTATGCGTCAAAAGTATTTAATGGTCATGTGACCGATCACCAGAATGTGGGGAACCTTGTCAGCTCACAGACGTCTCCCGGCTCATTCTCCTCATCAATCAGGGTCTGAACACTGACACCCCGACCTATCCACAAACTTTTCAGCATCATGAAGAAGAATATCTGCCCCTCCTGGTTCCTTATACCCTGCGCCCAGGGCAATGTGTGGGTTGTGGTATCTAATGTATTTTCTATCTGACAAGAAATGGTTAATAATTCTATTTCCTGATAAGACATTGGGAGGAGGTGATATCTGGTGCCAACCACAACATGGAGGCAGAATGATCCGCACGCTGAGTCAGCACCGAGTCAGGAGAGAGGGATTATGGGAACATAGGCCCGGGAGGTAATGTAACCGCCATTATATATATACATACAGGATATACACATGCACCTCAGTGTCTGGAGCATGTAGATATATTGGGTACCATCATTTATTTGAGGAGAGTTAGAGGGGGTGTGATGGGGGGGGGGGTCATTTATCTCTGGAGTAAGATGTGAAGCTTTAATATAAGTTACCGCAGACCCCTCCGTAAGGTTCTACATAATACATCAATATGTCATAATATCATAACTACAGCAACATAAATGTAACAAGAATGTAAAGTATCAAATACTAAATAACAGCAAGAAAAAGCTACAAAACCCATGAAGAGCATCAAACACGAGACATGAGGGACGTCATTCGAAAAAATGGGACATTAGCTTAAAACTGGCAAAAACGACAACATCAGGAAAAACAGATGGCGAAACAATGTATCCAGAATAATAAAAATGTATCCAGAATAATAAAAATGTATCCAGAAATAACACAATGTATCCAGAATAATAAAAATTTATCCAGAATAATAATAATGTATCCAGAATAATAAAAATGTATCCAGAATAATAAAATTGTATCCAGAAATAACACAATGTATCCAGAATAATAAAAATGTATCCAGAAATAACACAATGTGTCCAGAATAATAAAAATATATCCAAAATAATAAAAACATATCCAGAATAATAACAATAATGTATCCAGAATAATAAAGATGTATCCAGAAATAACACAATGTATCCAGAATAATAAAAGTATATCCAGAATAATAATAATGTGTCCAGAATAATAAAAATGTGTCCAGAATAATAAAAATTTATCCAGAATAATAATAATGTATCCAGAATAATAAAGATGTATCCAGAAATAACACAATGTATCCAGAATAATAATAATGTATCCAGAATAATAATAATGTATCCGGAATAATAAAAATGTATCCAAAATAATAAAAATATATCCAGAATAATAACAATAATGTATCCAGAATAATAAAGATGTATCCAGAAATAACACAATGTATCCAGAATAATAAAAGTATATCCAGAATAATAATAATGTATCCAGAATAATAAGAATGTATCCAGAATAATAAAAATGTATCCAGATTAATAATAATGTATCCAGAATAATAATAATGTATCCAGAAATAACACATAGGGCCTCATTTACTAAGAGTGTCGGGTTTTTACTAGTGGGAAAAGTTGTTTCAGACTTGCAGGATTCCTCTCTATTTACTGTTGGGAAAAGTCGGGAACATTTTCTGACCAGATTTTTCTAGGTTGATATTTCCAGCCATTTACCCACAGGATTTTCTGTGAATTTAATAGTAAATCAGTCGGGTTGTGAAACCACGCCCCTTTTCAGGTCGACCACGCCCCTTTTGACAGACCAAGCCCCCTTTCGGCTTTTCACAGTGCAATGTTGGGTTTGTCAGATTTTCCAGGCGCACACTATCGCACACTGGCATAAACATGTCTCAGACACTCTGCGCCAAAATAACCAGACAAAAACTGGTCGGTTTCAGCTTAGTAAATGAGGCCCAATGTATCCAGCAATAACACAATGTATCCAGAAATAACACAATACATCGAGAATAACACAATGTATCCAGAAATAACACAATACATCGAGAATAACACAATGTATCCAGCATTAACTCAATGTATCCAGAATAACACAAAGTATCCAGCAATAACTCAATGTATCCAGAAATAACACAATGTATCCAGAAATAACACAATGTATCCAGAAATAACACAATGTATCCAGAATAACACAATGTATCGAGAAATAACACAATGTATCCAAAAATAACACAATGTATCGAGAATAACACAATACATCGAGAATAACACAATGTATCCAGAATAACACAATACATCGAGAATAACACAATGTATCCAGAAATAACATAATGTATCCAGAAATAACACAATGTATCCAGAAATAACACAATGTATCCAGAATAACACAATGTATCCAGAAATAACACAATGTATCCAGAAATAACACAAAGTATCCAGAATAACACAATGTATCCAGAAATAACACAATGTATCCAGAATAACACAATGTATCCAGAATAACACAATGTATCCAGAAATAACACAATGTATCCAGAATAACACAATGTATCCAGAATAACACAATGTATCCAGAATAACACAATGTACATCCTATCATACCGAGCATGTGATAAGGATATACAGATCGGATACAGGTGCTGTATTGCACCGCCACAGATCACACGTGTCACCGTCGTACTATGGAGATCAGGATGTCACATGGTTGATGCAGCAAAAGGAAATGTGAGGACAAACAGCGTAAAAAGCCCAAATCGCCATAAATGATGAATAATACAATACACAGAGAAGGAGATCTGCGGCCATTGTTACCTGTGATATTGGGGACATTCTCCAGGACCACAGCGCAGATAATAGACAGGGACACCCGGTCTGCAGCATCCTCCTCCTACACCCAAGGATTCTTCCTCCTGGCTGTAGGGGGGTGGGGGAGGTGTGCGGCGTCTTCTGACATCACGGCCCCCTCTCCTCTCTGATGTCTCCCGGGTCTCCTATTGTTCTGTACACATTGTTTCAGGGGCATCACTGGGGGGGGGGGGGGGGGGTAGGGGGGGTCAGGATGGCCGGGGGTAGTAATGCAGGTGACATGAGGAGACCGGAGTCTGCAGGAGGGAAATACTGCAGTCATTACATGGAAAGATATGAGATAGATAGATATAGATCGATATGAGATAGATATGAGATAGATAGATATGAGATAGATAGATAGATATGAGATACATAGATAGATATGAGATAGATGATAGATATGAGAGATAGATAAATATAAGATAGTCAGATATAAGATAGATAGAAATAGGGTTAGGTGATAATATTCCTCCTTGTATACTGGTATAATTAGTATTATTGGTCTCAGTATACAGGATTTGATCAGTAACAGTATCATGGTAATATGTATGGTGATAATATTCCTCCTTGTATTCTGGTATAATTAGTATTATTGGTCTCAGTATACAGGATTTGATCAGTAACAGTATGATGGTAATATGTATGGTGATAATATTCCTCCTTGTATACTGGTATTATTGGTAATATTGGTCTCAGTATACAGGATTTGGTCAGTAACAGTATGATGTTTGTATGATAAATTGCAAAGACATACAGCCCCCCCCCCCTCCCCCGACAGGCCATATCTCAGAACAGACCAGAGGTACTCATGGTTAACCCCATCAAATGCTTTTGTCTGATCCAAGGACAGCAAGTACCCCTTCCAGTGGCCAGCTTCTCCACAGCCTCCAGGACACTGAGCACAGCACTAAATGTACTGCAGCCCGGAACAGAGCAATGCTGAGCCCCCGAAAGGACCCGGGATGCAAACTCCACCAGCCGGTTAAACAGCACTTTTGCCAGAATCTTTGTGTCCGCATTGAGAAGCACTATGGGACGCCAATTTTCAATGCGGGACAGGTCTTTACCCTTTGACAGGATGATCAGCGCTGACCTCCTCATTGACTTTGGCAGAGTGCCCGAGGATAGACACTCATTATATACCTTGGTCAAGAGGTCTGATAGAACTCAGATGGTATGCCAACTGGACCGGATGACTACTTGAGGGCAAGCCCATCCTGACTTCCTCTTCCCAGATCATCTGTGTCAAAATGTCAAGAGAGGGGTCTACTCCTGGTTCAGGGATGGGCTCAGCCAAGAGAGGGGTCTACTCCTGGTTCATGGATGGTTTGTCAAGAGAGGGGTCTACTCCTGGTTCATGGATTGTTTGTCAAGAGAGGGGTTTACTCCTGGTTCAGGGATGGCTTAAGCCAAGAGAGGGGTCTACTCCTGGTTCCGGGATGGTTTAAGCCAAGAGAGGGGTCTATTCCTGGTTCAGATATTGCTTAAGCCAAGAGAGGGGTCTATTCCTGGTTCAGGGATGGCTTCAGCCAAGAGAAGGGTCTATTCCTTGTTCAGGGATGGCTTAAGCCAAGAGAGGGGTCTACTCCTGGTTCAGGGATGGCTTAAGCCAAGAGAGGGGTCTACTCCTGGTTCCGGGATGGCTTAAGCCAAGAGAGGGGTCTACTCCTGGTTCATGGATTGTTTGTCAAGAGAGGGGTCTACTCCTGGTTCATGGATTGTTTGTCAAGAGAGGGGTCTACTCCTGGTTCATGGATTGTTTGTCAAGAGAGGGGTTTACTCCTGGTTCAGGGATGGCTTAAGCCAAGAGAGGGGTCTACTCCTGGTTCCGGGATGGTTTAAGCCAAGAGAGGGGTCTATTCCTGGTTCAGATATTGCTTAAGCCAAGAGAGGGGTCTATTCCTGGTTAAGATATTGCTTAAGCCAAGAGAAGGGTCTATTCCTTGTTCAGGGATGGCTTCAGCCAAGAGAGGGGTCTATTCCTGGTTCAGGCATGGCTTCAGCCAAGAGAGGGGTCTATTCCTTGTTCAGGGATGGCTTCAGCCAAGAGAGGGGTCTATTCCTGGTTCAGAGATGGCTTCAGCCAAGAGAGGGGTCTATTCCTTGTTCAGGAATGGTTTAAGCCAAGAGAGGGGTCTATTCCTTGTTCAGGGATGGTTTCAGCCAAGAGAGGGGTTTACTCCTTGTTCAGGAGTGGGTTCAGCCAAGAGAGGGGTCTACTCCTGGCTCAAGGACGATATAAGACAGGAACGCTAATACCCCATTTCGATCTAGATCCCTCCTCCCCAAGAGATGTGAGTAAAAGGATCTGACAACCTCCAGGATCCACCACCCTCTGCCACATCATCCATACTCAAACCATGATCACTCATTTCAGCTGATGTCCCCCTCCCCCCCCCCCCCCCATACATCCACCCATCCTATAGTCCACACCACCATTCAGAGCCCCAGACGGATTTATATTACCAGGGACATTTTCCCCCTCATCCAATCATTCATTCCCTTTAACATTAGGCCCCATTCATCCTGGCCGGACTGGTGTGTTCTGGTGCAGATATGGATTTTGTACCCTCGGCATCATTGGGCACCAGAGCCACCTCCACAGGACCGGACACCATCTCAGTTTTTGTTTGGTACAATAGGGGCCTCATTATAAATTATGACGTTGAATAATGAAGTCGAAATTATGAACCGAACAATCCTTTACTATCCCCATCCCATAAGGGTTAACAGGTCCCAAACATCTAATCTACAGTCTTGTAATCCCCAGCTCCTCTGTGGAGCGGTAATCACCCATAATGAGGGAGATTCCTCCAAGAGACGTTATTTGTATTAACATCTGATAAGAGATATTTTTCCCATAGAATAATATCTGGGACTGAGCTTCTGCGGATTCTATTTATATTAACTTAATTAGTGAAATTGGCTAATTAACCCACAAAGGGGGGAGGGTTCCTCAACTGACACAACACCAAACCCCTGGGTCGAATCCAAGAGTAACTTACACCCCTATTTAATTCCAAATCCTAAAAAATAACTATTATTAAAAATGAAAAACCCTTATACTGTACATGTGGTTAAACATTGGTACCGTGATAATGAAAAATGCAACTTGTACTTAGCAGGGAATGCTCCCTGTCTTATAACCAATAATCGGTGCTAAAGTACACTGGACACTGCACCATCACGGAGTGCAATTCAAAATATTTACTGTCTTGTCCCCCTCAGGTGGACCACAACCAATGTGTGCATGAGGCCTCACCTAGTGTAGACCACAACCAATGTGTACATGAGGCCTCACCTAGTGTAGACCACAACCAATGTGTACATGAGGCCTCACCTAGTGTAGACCACAACCAATGTGTACATGAGGCCTCACCTAGTGTAGACTACAACCAATGTGTACATGAGGCCTCACCTAGTGTAGACCACAACCAATGTGTACATGAGGCCTCACCTAGTGTAGACCACAACCAATGTGTACATGAGGCCCTCACCTAGTGTAGACCACAACCAATGTGTACATGAGGCCCTCACCTAGTGTAGACCACAACCAATGTGTACATGAGGCCTCACCTAGTGTAGACCACAACCAATGTGTACATGAGGCCTCACCTAGTGTAGACCACAACCAATGTGTACATGAGGCCCTCACCTAGTGTAGACCACAACCGATGTGTACATGAGGCCTCACCTAGTGTAGACTACAACAAATGTGTACATTAGGCCTCACCTAGTGTAGACCACAACCAATGTGTACATGAGGTCTCACTTAGTGTAGACTCCAAGCAATGAGTACATGAGGCCTCACCTAGTGTAGACCACAACCAATGTGTACATGAGGCCTCACCTAGTGTAGACCACAACCAATGTGTACATGAGGTCACACCTAGTGTAGACTCCAAGCAATGTGTACATGAGGCCTCACCTAGTGTAGACCACAACCAATGTGTACATGAGGCCTCACCTAGTGTAAACCACAACCAATGTGTACATGAGGCCTCACCTAGTGTAGACCACAACCAATGTGTACATGAGGCCCTCACCTAGTGTAGACCACAACCAATGTGTACATGAGGCCTCACCTAGTGTAGACTACAACCAATGTGTACATGAGGCCTCACCTAGTGTAGACCACAACCAATGTGTACATGAGGCCTCACCTAGTGTAGACTACAACCAATGTGTACATGAGGCCTCACCTAGTGTAGACTACAACCAATGTGTACATGAGGACTCACCTAGTGTATACAACAACCAATGTGTACATGAGGCCTCACCTAGTGTAGACCACAACCAATGTGTACATGAGGCCCTCACCAAGTGTAGACCACAACCAATGTGTACATGAGGACTCACCTAGTGTAGACCACAACCAATGTGTACATGAGGCCTCACCTAGTGTAGACCACAACCAATGTGTACATGAGGCCCTCACCTAGTGTAGACCACAACCAATGTGTACATGAGGCCCTCACCTAGTGTAGACCACAACCAATGTGTACATGAGGCCTCACCTAGTGTAGACCACAACCAATGTGTACATGAGGCCCTCACCTAGTGTAGACCACAACCAATGTGTACATGAGGCCTCACCTAGTGTAGACTACAACCAATGTGTACATGAGGCCTCACCTAGTGTAGACCACAACCAATGTGTACATGAGGTCTCACCTAGTGTAGACTCCAAGCAATGAGTACATGAGGCCTCACCTAGTGTAGACCACAACCAATGTGTACATGAGGCCTCACCTAGTGTAGACCACAACCAATGTGTACATGAGGTCACACCTAGTGTAGACTCCAAGCAATGAGTACATGAGGCCTCACCTAGTGTAGACCACAACCAATGTGTACATGAGGCCTCACCTAGTGTAGACCACAACCAATGTGTACATGAGGCCTCACCTAGTGTAGACCACAACCAATGTGTACATGAGGCCCTCACCTAGTGTAGACCACAACCAATGTGTACATGAGGCCTCACCTAGTGTAGACCACAACCAATGTGTACATGAGGCCTCACCTAGTGTAGACCACAACCAATGTGTACATGGGGCCCTCACCTAGTGTAGACCACAACCAATGTGTACATGAGGCCTCACCTAATGTAGACTACAACCAATGTGTACATGAGGCCTCACCTAGTGTAGACCACAACCAATGTGTACATGAGGCCCTCACCTAGTGTAGACCACAACCAATGTGTACATGAGGTCACACCTAGTGTAGACTCCAAGCAACGTGTACATGAGGTCACACCTAGTGTAGACTCCAAGCAACGTGTACATGAGGCCTCACCTAGTGTAGACCACAACCAATGTGTACATGAGGCCTCACCTAGTGTAGACCACAACCAATGTGTACATGAGGCCTCACTTGGTGTAGACCACAACCAATGTGTACATGAGGCCCTCACCTAGTGTAGACCACAACCAATGTGTACATGAGGCCCTCACCTAGTGTAGACCACAACCAATGTGTACATGAGGCCCTCACCAAGTGTAGACCACAACCAATGTGTACATGAGGCCCTCACCTAGTGTATACAACAACCAATGTGTACATGAGGCCCTCACCTAGTGTAGACCACAACCAATGTGTACATGAGGCCCTCACCTAGTGTAGACCACAACCAATGTACATGAGGCCCTCACCTAGTGTAGACCACAACCAATGTACATGAGGCCCTCACCTAGTGTAGACCACAACCAATGTACATGAGGCCTCACCTAGTGTAGACCACAACCAATGTGTACATGAGGCCTCACCTACTGTAGACCACAACCAATGTGTACATGAGGCCTCACCTAGTGTAGACTACAACCAATGTGTACATGAGGCCTCACCTAGTGTAGACTACAACCAATGTGTACATGAGGCCTCACCTAGTGTAGACCACAACCAATGTGTACATGAGGCCTCACCTAGTGTAGACTACAACCAATGTGTACATGAGGCCTCACCTAGTGTAGACTACAACCAATGTGTACATGAGGCCTCACCTAGTGTAGACTACAACCAATGTGTACATGAGGCCTCACCTAGTGTATACAACAACCAATGTGTACATGAGGCCCTCACCTAGTGTAGACTACAACCAATGTGTACATGAGGCCTCACCTAGTGTAGACTACAACCAATGTGTACATGAGGCCTCACCTAGTGTAGACTACAACCAATGTGTACATGAGGCCTCACCTAGTGTAGACCACAACCAATGTGTACATGAGGCCTCACCTAGTGTATACAACAACCAATGTGTACATGAGGCCTCACCAAGTGTAGACTACAACCAATGTGTACATGAGGCCTCACCTAGTGTAGACCACAACCAATGTGTACATGAGGCCTCACCTAGTGTAGACCACAACCAATGTGTACATGAGGCCTCACCAAGTGTAGACCACAACCAATGTGTACATGAGGCCTCACCTAGTGTATACAACAACCAATGTGTACATGAGGCCTCACCAAGTGTAGACTACAACCAATGTGTACATGAGGCCTCACCTAGTGTAGACCACAACCAATGTGTACATGAGGCCTCACCTAGTGTATACAACAACCAATGTGTACATGAGGCCTCACCTAGTGTAGACTACAACCAATGTGTACATGAGGCCTCACCTAGTGTAGACTACAACCAATGTGTACATGAGGCCTCACCAAGTGTAGACTACAACCAATGTGTACATGAGGCCTCACCTAGTGTAGACCACAACCAATGTGTACATGAGGCCTCACCTAGTGTAGACCACAACCAATGTGTACATGAGGCCTCACCTAGTGTAGACCACAACCAATGTGTACATGAGGCCTCACCAAGTGTAGACCACAACCAATGTGTACATGAGGCCTCACCTAGTGTATACAACAACCAATGTGTACATGAGGCCTCACCAAGTGTAGACTACAACCAATGTGTACATGAGGCCTCACCTAGTGTAGACCACAACCAATGTGTACATGAGGCCTCACCTAGTGTATACAACAACCAATGTGTACATGAGGCCTCACCTAGTGTAGACTACAACCAATGTGTACATGAGGCCTCACCTAGTGTAGACTACAACCAATGTGTACATGAGGCCTCACCAAGTGTAGACTACAACCAATGTGTACATGAGGCCTCACCTAGTGTAGACCACAACCAATGTGTACATGAGGCCTCACCTAGTGTAGACCACAACCAATGTGTACATGAGGCCTCACCTAGTGTAGACCACAACCAATGTGTACATGAGGCCTCACCTAGTGTAGACTACAACCAATGTGTACATGAGGACTCACCAAGTGTAGACCACAACCAATGTGTACATGAGGCCTCACCTAGTGTAGACCACAACCAATGTGTACATGAGGCCTCACCTAGTGTAGACTACAACCAATGTGTACATGAGGACTCACCTAGTGTATACAACAACCAATGTGTACATGAGGCCTCACCTAATGTAGACTCATGGCTCTTTAATTCTTACCCTCATAAGTTCAAAACAATTAATAATAATCTGAGAGTAGTAAAGCTACCAAAGGGGAAGAAAATAAACAGTTTTTTTCAGCATCTTTAGATTACACTTAATAATCATTATAAAGTTATCCACTCAAAATATAGTATTCAAATAAATGCAATGTAGAATGTAAAGGTATATCACATTGTGTATGAGAGTACTGTAAACACTCTCATTTTTAAACAGTAAATATATGTGATTCAAATGTGATTTTTGTGTTTCAGGAGAGGAGGCTGTCATTCTCCCTATAGGCCCCACCTTTCTCCTCCCATTCCTCTATGTCACTGGTCACCGCCCCTTTGAGTCTGGCTTTTTGCTTTCCCTCAACTTTGGCCAGTCTTCAACAACATTGAACGTCTAGTATCTGACTGGATTTCTGTGTTACATCAAGAGACATACAAGACACATGTAACATGACACAATACCGACATTTACAAATATTTATCGTACAACACACAGGGACCATATTATCATCAAAAATGTAAAAGAGTAAAAAAATTAAGGGATAAGATGCCTGATCGTGGGGGTCCTGCCACTGGGGACCCCTGTAATCTTGCACCCCTTTACAATCAGTCCCTGAAGCTTGTTCGCTCCGGGTCTGATTGTAATGTCACGGCCCCGCTCCCATGTCACAAAAATTTTTTAGGAGTAGTGAGGACCTTGTAATTATCTTATTAACAAGATCTCTCAGAGGATTGGCCGTACAAAAATTGTTACTCAGCACCAAACAAAAAGGTGTGTATAGGTACAAACAAAATCTGAAGATCTGAAATAAAAGTTACCTCCTGGTGCATAAAGATACATACTGGTTCAATATGAAAAGGTTGGGCACAAAAAGTCCCAATGTTGCCGAAGATACCCTCTAGTACGAAAAGATACTGGATGGTGCGAAAAACCCATTCTGGATTAGCTCAAAACTACCAGTGGTACAAAAAGGGAAGGAAAAGAGAAAAAAAACTACTTGACAACTTGCTGGTAAAAATACCAGCAATATGTCACAAAAGTTATCATCAGTACAAATATAAGAGATACATATCGGTACTAAAGTGCCACCATACGGCACAAAAATTACTAGGGGTACAAGCACATAAAATTACCAGGTGTACAAGCACAAAAATTATCAGGTACAATTATTATTAGGTACAAAAATCTCAACATCTTTTAACTCCCTTGACCGTATCCACTAAGTAGATAAAAAAAAAAAAAATTAAGGCAAAAAAAAAACAACATTTTATTGGTTCTCTCACAACTCCCGATTTGCTTAACTGTGGACTTAGATTTAAGCAGCAGCAGTCAGTCCCCCGTGTAAAACTCCTCACACGGGGGATATTCCCTGTCGCTAAGGGCTAGTCCTAGAGGGTTGACAAAAGCCGACAAGCTACAGATTCATAAAGAAATCATCAGACTTAACGTGTTTTTGTGGAGATCAGGCTCCTAATTTGGACAGTTCTGGGTCGCCCTACATGGCCAGGGGTGTTGGTCCACCAGACTTGGCTCCTCCCTCGAGTGTAGTCCAGGGATCAGATTCCACTTCTGACACCAAATGTTAAGGTTGACTGCTGGTTAGGCCTTAAAATCTGCATGACTTCCGATGTATACTGCTGAGTGTCAACACAAGAAATAAACACCAGACAAAATGTTGGTATATATCTTTTTCTCAGCATACTGGCTTAGGAGCTGTCCCAAGGAGATCTGTTTATTATACGAAGGTACATTGGTTGTTACATTTGACAAAAGGGGAGGTTATTTATCACGTTAAAATCATCATGTTATATTTTGATTGGTTATTTGAGTATTGCGTCTGTTTATAGTAGCATATTTAAGCATTCATTTCTTTCTTAGCCATAGGTCACATATGTTGCCTTCGCCCTGTTCTACCAAAAAATTCTGGATTTATCTGTCCTTCTTGACAGTCTATATTTCTTCAAATCTTTTTTCTTCTAACTTCCAACCTCTTCCTTACCTTGCGTCTTCTGGCCTCATCCCAAGGTCTTCATCTTAGACACAAGCAAATGGCAAGCTGATATATCTCATAAGGAAAATAATGTTTTTCTGCAGCATATTAGCATATATTTCTATTTTTAATATACATATTGATCAGTAATCAAAATCATAGTGGTCATCCTTATCAGCATCACTGTTGTCTACATTCACCACCTGATTTGGATTAAATGTGGGCTGAAAATGTATTATCTGCTCGGGTGGAACTCACTTGGTGCTTTGGTGCGGTGTACTAAAATAATACCAACCGCTGTGTAGATAAATCTCCGCCCCTGCGTCAGCCCCTCCGGAGGTAATGATAGTGGTCATAGGGTGGTAAAATGATTTGTCCCTTGTATAGTAGTGATAATGTCTCTGTATAGTGATATTATTCAGTATCAGTATGGTAATATTATACCGTCATTATATGGTGGTAGTGGTCACAGTGTGGCGGTATTATCCGTCCCTTGTATAGTAGTGATAATGTCTCTGTATAGTGATATTATTCAGTATCAGTATGGTAATATTATACCGTCATTATATGGTGGTATTGGTCACAGTGTGGCGGTATTATCCGTCCCTTGTATAGTGGTGATAATGTATCTGTATAGTGATATTATTCAGTATCAGTATGGTAATATTATCATGTCATTATATGGTGGTAGTGGTCACAGTGTTGCGGTATTATCTGTCCCTTGTATAGTGGTGATAATGTCTCTGTATAGTGATATTATTCAGTATCAGTATGGTAATATTATCCCGTCATTATATCATTATATGGTGGTAGTGATCACTGTGTTGCGGTATTATCTGTCCCCTGTATAGTGGTGATAATGTCTCTGTATAATGATATTATTCAGTATCAGTATGGTAATATTATCCCGTCATTATATGGTGGTAGTGGTCACAGTGTTGCGGTATTATCTGTCCCCTGTATAGTGGTGATAATGTCTCTGTATAGCGATATAATTCAGGATCAGTATGGTAATATTATCCCGTCATTATATAGTGGTAGTAGTCACAGTGGGCGGTATTATCCATCCCTTGTATAGTGGTGATAATGTCTCTGTATAGTGATATTATTCAGTATCAGTATGGTAATATTATCCCGTCATTATATGGTGGTAGTGGTCACAGTGTTGCGGTATTATCTGTCCCTGTATAGTGGTGATAATGTCTCTGTATAGTGATATTATTCAGTATCAGTATGGAAATATTATACCGTCATTATATGGTGGTAGTGGTCACAGTGTTGCGGTATTATCTGCGCCTTGTATAGTAGTGATAATGTCTCTGTATAGTGATATTATACAGTATCAGTATGGTAATATTATCCCGTCATTATAAGGTGGTAGTGGTCACAGTGTTGCGGTATTATCTGTCCTTGTATAGTGGTGATAATGTCTCTGTATAGTGATATTATACAGTATCAGTATGGTAATATTATCCCGTCATTATATGGTGGTAGTGATCACAGTGTTGCGGTATTATCTGTCCCTTGTATAGTGGTGATAATGTCTCTGTATAGTGATATTATTCAGTATCAGTATGGTAATATTGTCCCGTCATTATATAGTGGTAGTGGTCACAGTGTTGCGGTATTATCTGTCCCTTGTATAGTGGTGATAATGTCTCTGTATAGTGATATTATTCAGTATCAGTATGGTAATATTATACTGTCATTATATGGTGGTAGTGGTCACAGTGTTGCGGTATTATCTGTCCCTTGTATAGTGGTGATAATGTCTATGTATAGTGATATTATTCAGTATCAGTATGGTAATATTATACCGTCATTATATGGTGGTAGTGGTCACAGTGTTGCGGTATTATCTGTCCCCTGCATAGTGGTGATAATGTCTCTGTATAGCGATATTATTCAGTATCAGTATGGTAATATTATCCCGTCATTATATGGTGGTAGTGGTCACAGTGTTGCGGTATTATCTGTCCTTGTATAGTGGTGATAATGTCTCTGTATAGCGATATTATACAGTATCAGTATGGTAATATTATCCCGTCATTATAAGGTGGTAGTGGTCACAGTGTTGCGGTATTATCTGTCCCTTGTATAGTGGTGATAATGTCTCTGTATAGTGATATTATTCAGTATCAGTATGGTAACATTGTCCCGTCATTATATAGTGGTAGTGGTCACAGTGTTGCGGTATTATCTGTCCCTTGTATAGTGGTGATAATGTCTCTATATAGTGATATTATTCAGTATCAGTATGGTAATATTATACTGTCATTATATGGTGGTAGTGGTCACAGTGTTGCGGTATTATCTGCTCCTTGTATAGTGGTGATAATGTCTCTGTATAGTGATATTATTCAGTATCAGTATGGTAATATTATCCCGTCATTATAAGGTGGTAGTGGTCACAGTGTTGCGGTATTATCTGTCCTTGTATAGTGGTGATAATGTCTCTGTATAGCGATATTATTCAGTATCAGTATGGAAATATTATACCGTCAATATATGGTGGTAGTGGTCACAGTGTGCGGTATTATCCGTCCCTTGTATAGTGGTGATAATGTCTTTGTATAGTGATATTATTCAGTATCAGTATGGTAATATTATCCCGTCATTATGAGGTGGTAGTGGTTACAGTGTTGCGGTATTATCTGTCCTTGTATAGTGGTGATAATGTCTCTGTATAGCGATATTATTCAGTATCAGTATGGTAATATTATCCCGTCATTATATGGTGGTAGTGGTCACAGTGTTGCGGTATTATCTGTCCCTTGTATAGTGGTGATAATGTCTCTGTATAGTGATATTACTCAGTATCAGTATGTTAATATTATACCGTCATTATATGGTGGTAGTGGTCACAGTGTTGCGGTATTATCTGTCCCCTGTATAGTGGTGATAATGTCTCTGTATAGTGATATTATTCAGTATCAGTATGGTAATATTATCCCGTCATTATATAGTGGTAGTGGTCACAGTGTTGCGGTATTATCTGTCCCCTGTATAGTGGTGATAATGTCTCTGTATAGTGATATTATTCAGTATCAGTATGGTAACATTATACTGTCATTATAAGGTGGTAGTGGTCACAGTGTTGCGGTATTATCTGTCCTTGTATAGTGGTGATAATGTCTCTGTATAGTGATTTTATTCAGTATCAGTATGGTAATATTATCCCGTCATTATATGGTGGTAGTAGTCACAGTGTGGCGGTATTATCTGTCCCTTGTATAGTGGTGATAATGTCTCTGTATAGTGATATTATACAGTATCAGTATGGTAATATTATCCCGTCATTATATGGTGGTAGTGGTCACAGTGTGGCGGTATTATCCGTCCCTTGTATAGATGTGATAATGTCTCTGTATAGTGATATTATTCAGTATCAGTATGATAATATTATCCCGTCATTATATGGTGGTAGTGGTCACAGTGTTGCGGTATTATCTGTCCCCTGTATAGTGGTGATAATGTCTATGTATAGTGATATTATTCAGTATCAGTATGGTAATATTATACCGTCATCATATGGTGGTAGTGGTCACAGTGTTGCGGTATTATCTGTCCCCTGTATAGATGTGATAATGTCTCTGTATAGTGATATTATTCAGTATCAGTATGGTAATATTATCCCGTCATTATATGGTGGTAGTGGTCACAGTGTTGCGGTATTATCTGTCCCCTGTATAGTGGTGATAATGTCTATGTATAGTGATATTATTCAGTATCAGTATGGTAATATTATACCGTCATCATATGGTGGTAGTGGTCACAGTGTTGCGGTATTATCTGTCCCCTGTATAGATGTGATAATGTCTCTGTAAAGTGATATTATTCAGTATCAGTATGATAATATTATCCCGTCATTATATGGTGGTAGTGGTCACAGTGTTGCGGTATTATCTGTCCCTTGTATAGTGGTGATAATGTCTCTGTATAGTGATATTATTCAGTATCAGTATGGTAATATTATCCCGTCATTATATGGTGGTAGTGGTCACAGTGTTGCGGTATTATCTGTCCCTTGTATAGTGGTGATAATGTCTCTGTATAGCGATATAATTCAGGATCAGTATGGTAATATTATCCCGTCATTATATGGGGGTAGTAGTCACAGTGTGGCGGTATTATCTGTCCCTTGTATAGTGGTGATAATGTCTCTGTATAGTGATATTATACAGTATCAGTATGGTAATATTATCCCGTCATTATATGGTGGTAGTGGTCACAGTGTGGCTGTATTATCTGTCCCTTGTATAGTGGTGATAATGTCTCTGTATAGTGATATTATTCAGTATCAGTATGGTAATATTATACTGTCATTATATGGTGGTAGTGGTCACAGTGTTGCGGTATTATCTGTCCCTTGTATAGTGGTGATAATGTCTCTGTATAGTGATATTATACAGTATCAGTATGGTAATATTATCCCGTCATTATATGGTGGTAGTGGTCACAGTGTCGCAGTATTATCTGCTCCTTGTATAGTGGTGATAATGTCTCTGTATAGTGATATTATTCAGTATCAGTATGGTAATATTATCCCGTCATTATATGGTGGTAGTGGTCACAGTGTTGCGGTATTATCTGTCCCTTGTATAGTGGTGATAAGGTCTCTGTATAGTGATATTATACAGTATCAGTATGATAATATTATCCCGTCATTATATAGTGGTAGTGGTCACAGTGTTGCGGTATTATCTGTCCCTTGTATAGTGGTGATAATGTCTCTGTATAGTGATATTATTCAGTATCAGTATGGTAATATTATACTGTCATTATATGGTGGTAGTGGTCACAGTGTTGCGGTATTATCTGTCCCCTGTATAGTGGTGATAATGTCTCTGTATAGTGATATTATTCAGTATCAGTATGGTAATATTATCCCGTCATTATATGGTGGTAGTGGTCACAGTGTTGCGGTATTATCTGTCCCTTGTATAGTGGTGATAATGTCTCTGTATAGTGATATTATTCAGTATCAGTATGGTAATATTATCCCGTCATTATATGGTGGTAGTGGTCACAGTGTTGCGGTATTATCTGTCCCTTGTATAGTGGTGATAATGTCTCTATATAGTGATATTATTCAGTGTCAGTATGGTAATATTATCCCGTCATTATATGGTGGTAGTGGTCACAGTGTTGCGGTATTATCTGTCCCTTGTATAGTGGTGATAATGTCTCTGTATAGTGATATTATACAGTATCAGTATGGTAATATTATACTGCCATTATATGGTGGTAGTGGTCACAGTGTTGCGGTATTATCTGTCCCCTGTATAGTGGTGATAATGTCTCTGTATAGTGATATTATTCAGTATCAGTATGGTAATATTACACTGTCATTATATGGTGGTAGTGGTCACAGTGTTGCGGTATTTTCTGCTCCTTGTATAGCGGGGATAATGTCTCTGTATAGTGATATTATACAGTATCAGTATGGTAATATTATACCGTCATTATATGGTGGTAGTGGTCACAGTGTTGCGGTATTATCTGTCCCCTGTATATTGGTGATAATGTCTCTGTATAGTGATATTATTCAGTATCAGTATGGAAATATTATACCGTCATTATATGGTGGTAGTGGTCACAGTGTTGCGGTATTATCTGTCCCCTGTATAGTGGTGATAATGTCTCTGTATAGTGATATTATTCAGTATCAGTATGGAAATATTATACCGTCATTATATAGTGGTAGTGGTCACAGTGTTGCGGTATTATCTGTCCCCTGTATAGTGGTGATAATGTCTCTGTATAGTGATATTATTCAGTATCAGTATGGTAACATTATACTGTCATTATAAGGTGGTAGTGGTCACAGTGTTGCGGTATTATCTGTCCCTTGTATAGTGGTGATAATGTCTCTGTATAGCGATATAATTCAGTATCAGTATGGTAATATTATCCCGTCATCATATGGTGGTAGTGGTCACAGTGTTGCGGTATTATCCGTCCCTTGTATAGATGTGAGAATGTCTCTGTATAGTGATATTATTCAGTATCAGTATGGTAATATTATCCCGTCATTATATGGTGGTAGTGGTCACAGTGTTGCGGTATTATCTGTCCCCTGTATAGATGTGATAATGTCTCTGTATAGTGATATTATTCAGTATCAGTATGATAATATTATACTGTCATTATATGGTGGTAGTGGTCACAGTGTTGCGGTATTATCTGTCCCCTGTATAGATGTGATAATGTCTCTGTATAGTGATATTATTCAGTATCAGTATGATAATATTATCCCGTCATTATATGGTGGTAGTGGTCACAGTGTTGCGGTATTATCTGTCCCCTGTATAGTGGTGATAATGTCTATGTATAGTGATATTATTCAGTATCAGTATGGTAATATTATCCCGTCATTATATGGTGGTAGTGGCCACAGTATTGCGGTATTATCTGTCCCTGTATAGTGGTGATAATGTCTCTGTATAGTGATATTATTCAGTATCAGTATGGTAATATTATCCCCTCATTATATGGTGGTAGTAGTCACAGTGTGGCGGTATTATCCGTCCCTTGTATAGTGGTGATAATGTCTCTGTATAGTGATATTATACAGTATCAGTATGGTAATATTATCCCGTCATTATATGGTGGTAGTGGTCACAGTGTGGCGGTATTATCCGTCCCTTGTATAGATGTGATAATGTCTCTGTATAGTGATATTATTCAGTATCAGTATGGTAATATTATCCCGTCATTATATGGTGGTAGTGGTCACAGTGTTGCGGTATTATCTGTCCCCTGTATAGATGTGATAATGTCTCTGTATAGTGATATTATTCAGTATCAGTATGATAATATTATACTGTCATTATATGGTGGTAGTGGTCACAGTGTTGCGGTATTATCTGTCCCCTGTATAGATGTGATAATGTCTCTGTATAGTGATATTATTCAGTATCAGTATGATAATATTATCCCGTCATTATATGGTGGTAGTGGTCACAGTGTTGCGGTATTATCTGTCCCTTGTATAGTGGTGATAATGTCTCTGTATAGCGATATAATTCAGGATCAGTATGGTAATATTATCCCGTCATTATAAGGGGGTAGTAGTCACAGTGTGGCGGTATTATCCGTCCCTTGTATAGTGGTGATAATGTCTCTGTATAGTGATATTATTCAGTATCAGTATGGAAATATTATCCCGTCATTATATGGTTGTAGTGGTCACAGTGTTGCGGTATTATCTGTCCCTTGTATAGTGGTGATAATGTCTCTGTATAGTGATATTATACAGTATCAGTATGGTAATATTATCCCGTCATTATATGGTGGTAGTGGTCAGAGTGTGGCTGTATTATCTGTCCCTTGTATAGATGTGATAATGTCTCTGTATAGTGATATTATTCAGTATCAGTATGGTAATATTATACTGTCATTATATGGTGGTAGTGGTCACAGTGTTGCGGTATTATCTGTCCCTTGTATAGTGGTGATAATGTCTCTGTATAGTGATATTATACAGTATCAGTATGGTACTATTATCCCGTCATTATATGGTGGTAGTGGTCACAGTGTCGCAGTATTATCTGCTCCTTGTATAGTGGTGATAATGTCTCTGTATAGTGATATTATACAGTATCAGTATGGAAATATTATCCCGTCATTATATGGTGGTAGTGGTCACAGTGTTGCGGTTTTATCTGTCCCTTGTATAGTGGTGATAAGGTCTCTGTATAGTGATATTATACAGTATCAGTATGGTAATATTATCCCGTCATTATATGGTGGTAGTGGTCACAGTGTTGCGGTATTATCTGTCCCTTGTATAGTGGTGATAATGTCTCTGTATAGTGATATTATTCAGTATCAGTATGGTAATATTATCCCGTCATTATATGGTGGTAGTGGTCACAGTGTTGCGGTATTATCTGTCCCCTGTATAGTGGTGATAATGTCTCTGTATAGCGATATTATTCAGTATCAGTATGGTAATATTATACTGTCATTATATGGTGGTAGTGGTCACAGTGTTGTGGTATTATCTGTCCCCTGTATAGTGGTGATAATGTCTCTGTATAGTGATATTATTCAGTGTCAGTATGGTAATATTATCCCGTCATTATATGGTGGTAGTGGTCACAGTGTTGCGGTATTATCTGTCCCTTGTATAGTGGTGATAATGTCTCTGTATAGTGATATTATTCAGTATCAGTATGGTAATATTATCCCGTCATTATATGGTGGTAGTGGTCACAGTGTTGCGGTATTATCTGTCCCTTGTATAGTGGTGATAATGTCTCTGTATAGTGATATTATTCAGTGTCAGTATGGTAATATTATCCCGTCATTATATGGTGGTAGTGATCACAGTGTTGCGGTATTATCTGTCCCTTGTATAGTGGTGATAATGTCTCTGTATAGTGATATTATACAGTATCAGTATGGTAATATTATACTGCCATTATATGGTGGTAGTGGTCACAGTGTTGCGGTATTATCTGTCCCCTGTATAGTGGTGATAATGTCTCTGTATAGTGACATTATTCAGTATCAGTATGGTAATATTACACTGTCATTATATGGTGGTAGTGGTCACAGTGTTGCGGTATTTTCTGCTCCTTGTATAGCGGGGATAATGTCTCTGTATAGTGATATTATACAGTATCAGTATGGTAATATTATACCGTCATTATATGGTGGTAGTGGTCACAGTGTTGCGGTATTATCTGTCCCCTGTATATTGGTGATAATGTCTCTGTATAGTGATATTATTCAGTATCAGTATGGAAATATTATACCGTCATTATATGGTGGTAGTGGTCACAGTGTTGCGGTATTATCCGTCCCTTGTATAGTGGTGATAATGTCTTTGTATAGTGATATTATTCAGTATCAGTATGGTAATATTATCCCGTCATTATATGGTGGTAGTGGTCACAGTGTTGCGGTATTATCTGTCCCTTGTATAGTGGTGATAATGTCTCTGTATAGTGATATTATTCAGTATCAGTATGGTAATATTATCCCGTCATTATATGGTGGTAGTGGTCACAGTGTTGCGGTATTATCTGTCCCTTGTATAGATGTGATAATGTCTCTGTATAGCGATATTATTCAGTATCAGTATGGTAATATTATCCCGTCATTATATGGTGGTAGTGATCACAGTGTTGCGGTAGTATCTGTCCCTTGTATAGTGGTGATAATGTCTCTGTATAGTGATATTATACAGTATCAGTATGGTAATATTATACTGTCATTATATGGTGGTAGTGGTCACAGTGTTGCGGTATTATCTGTCCCTTGTATAGTGGTGATAATGTCTCTATATAGTGATATTATTCAGTGTCAGTATGGTAATATTATACCGTCATTATATAGTGGTAGTGGTCACAGTGTTGCGGTATTATCTGTCCCCTGTATAGTGGTGATAATGTCTCTGTATAGTGATATTATTCAGTATCAGTATGGTAATATTATACTGTCATTATATGGTGGTAGTGGTCACAGTGTTGCGGTATTATCCGTCCCCTGTATAGTGGTGATAATGTCTCTGTATAGTGATATTATTCAGTATCAGTATGGTAATATTATCCCGTCATTATATGGTGGTAGTGGTCACAGTGTTGCGGTATTATCTGTCCCCTGTATAGTGGTGATAAGGTCTCTGTATAGTGATATTATTCAGTATCAGTATGGTAATATTATCCCGTCATTATAAGGTGGTAGTGGTCACAGTGTTGCGGTATTATCTGTCCTTGTATATTGGTGATAATGTCTCTGTATAGCGATATTATTCAGTATCAGTATGGAAATATTATACCGTCAATATATGGTGGTAGTGGTCACAGTGTGCGGTATTATCCGTCCCTTGTATAGTGGTGATAATGTCTTTGTATAGTGATATTATTCAGTATCAGTATGGTAATATTATCCCGTCATTATGAGGTGGTAGTGGTTACAGTGTTGCGGTATTATCTGTCCTTGTATAGTGGTGATAATGTCTCTGTATAGCGATATTATTCAGTATCAGTATGGTAATATTATCCCGTCATTATATGGTGGTAGTGGTCACAGTGTTGCGGTATTATCTGTCCCTTGTATAGTGGTGATAATGTCTCTGTATAGTGATATTACTCAGTATCAGTATGTTAATATTATACCGTCATTATATGGTGGTAGTGGTCACAGTGTTGCGGTATTATCTGTCCCCTGTATAGTGGTGATAATGTCTCTGTATAGTGATATTATTCAGTATCAGTATGGTAACATTATACTGTCATTATAAGGTGGTAGTGGTCACAGTGTTGCGGTATTATCTGTCCTTGTATAGTGGTGATAATGTCTCTGTATAGTGATTTTATTCAGTATCAGTATGGTAATATTATCCCGTCATTATATGGTGGTAGTAGTCACAGTGTGGCGGTATTATCTGTCCCTTGTATAGTGGTGATAATGTCTCTGTATAGTGATATTATACAGTATCAGTATGGTAATATTATCCCGTCATTATATGGTGGTAGTGGTCACAGTGTGGCGGTATTATCCGTCCCTTGTATAGATGTGATAATGTCTCTGTATAGTGATATTATTCAGTATCAGTATGATAATATTATCCCGTCATTATATGGTGGTAGTGGTCACAGTGTTGCGGTATTATCTGTCCCCTGTATAGTGGTGATAATGTCTATGTATAGTGATATTATTCAGTATCAGTATGGTAATATTATACCGTCATCATATGGTGGTAGTGGTCACAGTGTTGCGGTATTATCTGTCCCCTGTATAGATGTGATAATGTCTCTGTATAGTGATATTATTCAGTATCAGTATGGTAATATTATCCCGTCATTATATGGTGGTAGTGGTCACAGTGTTGCGGTATTATCTGTCCCCTGTATAGTGGTGATAATGTCTATGTATAGTGATATTATTCAGTATCAGTATGGTAATATTATACCGTCATCATATGGTGGTAGTGGTCACAGTGTTGCGGTATTATCTGTCCCCTGTATAGATGTGATAATGTCTCTGTAAAGTGATATTATTCAGTATCAGTATGATAATATTATCCCGTCATTATATGGTGGTAGTGGTCACAGTGTTGCGGTATTATCTGTCCCTTGTATAGTGGTGATAATGTCTCTGTATAGTGATATTATTCAGTATCAGTATGGTAATATTATCCCGTCATTATATGGTGGTAGTGGTCACAGTGTTGCGGTATTATCTGTCCCTTGTATAGTGGTGATAATGTCTCTGTATAGCGATATAATTCAGGATCAGTATGGTAATATTATCCCGTCATTATATGGGGGTAGTAGTCACAGTGTGGCGGTATTATCTGTCCCTTGTATAGTGGTGATAATGTCTCTGTATAGTGATATTATACAGTATCAGTATGGTAATATTATCCCGTCATTATATGGTGGTAGTGGTCACAGTGTGGCTGTATTATCTGTCCCTTGTATAGTGGTGATAATGTCTCTGTATAGTGATATTATTCAGTATCAGTATGGTAATATTATACTGTCATTATATGGTGGTAGTGGTCACAGTGTTGCGGTATTATCTGTCCCTTGTATAGTGGTGATAATGTCTCTGTATAGTGATATTATACAGTATCAGTATGGTAATATTATCCCGTCATTATATGGTGGTAGTGGTCACAGTGTCGCAGTATTATCTGCTCCTTGTATAGTGGTGATAATGTCTCTGTATAGTGATATTATTCAGTATCAGTATGGTAATATTATCCCGTCATTATATGGTGGTAGTGGTCACAGTGTTGCGGTATTATCTGTCCCTTGTATAGTGGTGATAAGGTCTCTGTATAGTGATATTATACAGTATCAGTATGATAATATTATCCCGTCATTATATAGTGGTAGTGGTCACAGTGTTGCGGTATTATCTGTCCCTTGTATAGTGGTGATAATGTCTCTGTATAGTGATATTATTCAGTATCAGTATGGTAATATTATACTGTCATTATATGGTGGTAGTGGTCACAGTGTTGCGGTATTATCTGTCCCCTGTATAGTGGTGATAATGTCTCTGTATAGTGATATTATTCAGTATCAGTATGGTAATATTATCCCGTCATTATATGGTGGTAGTGGTCACAGTGTTGCGGTATTATCTGTCCCTTGTATAGTGGTGATAATGTCTCTGTATAGTGATATTATTCAGTATCAGTATGGTAATATTATCCCGTCATTATATGGTGGTAGTGGTCACAGTGTTGCGGTATTATCTGTCCCTTGTATAGTGGTGATAATGTCTCTATATAGTGATATTATTCAGTGTCAGTATGGTAATATTATCCCGTCATTATATGGTGGTAGTGGTCACAGTGTTGCGGTATTATCTGTCCCTTGTATAGTGGTGATAATGTCTCTGTATAGTGATATTATACAGTATCAGTATGGTAATATTATACTGCCATTATATGGTGGTAGTGGTCACAGTGTTGCGGTATTATCTGTCCCCTGTATAGTGGTGATAATGTCTCTGTATAGTGATATTATTCAGTATCAGTATGGTAATATTACACTGTCATTATATGGTGGTAGTGGTCACAGTGTTGCGGTATTTTCTGCTCCTTGTATAGCGGGGATAATGTCTCTGTATAGTGATATTATACAGTATCAGTATGGTAATATTATACCGTCATTATATGGTGGTAGTGGTCACAGTGTTGCGGTATTATCTGTCCCCTGTATATTGGTGATAATGTCTCTGTATAGTGATATTATTCAGTATCAGTATGGAAATATTATACCGTCATTATATGGTGGTAGTGGTCACAGTGTTGCGGTATTATCTGTCCCCTGTATAGTGGTGATAATGTCTCTGTATAGTGATATTATTCAGTATCAGTATGGAAATATTATACCGTCATTATATAGTGGTAGTGGTCACAGTGTTGCGGTATTATCTGTCCCCTGTATAGTGGTGATAATGTCTCTGTATAGTGATATTATTCAGTATCAGTATGGTAACATTATACTGTCATTATAAGGTGGTAGTGGTCACAGTGTTGCGGTATTATCTGTCCCTTGTATAGTGGTGATAATGTCTCTGTATAGCGATATAATTCAGTATCAGTATGGTAATATTATCCCGTCATCATATGGTGGTAGTGGTCACAGTGTTGCGGTATTATCCGTCCCTTGTATAGATGTGATAATGTCTCTGTATAGTGATATTATTCAGTATCAGTATGGTAATATTATCCCGTCATTATATGGTGGTAGTGGTCACAGTGTTGCGGTATTATCTGTCCCCTGTATAGATGTGATAATGTCTCTGTATAGTGATATTATTCAGTATCAGTATGATAATATTATACTGTCATTATATGGTGGTAGTGGTCACAGTGTTGCGGTATTATCTGTCCCCTGTATAGATGTGATAATGTCTCTGTATAGTGATATTATTCAGTATCAGTATGATAATATTATCCCGTCATTATATGGTGGTAGTGGTCACAGTGTTGCGGTATTATCTGTCCCCTGTATAGTGGTGATAATGTCTATGTATAGTGATATTATTCAGTATCAGTATGGTAATATTATCCCGTCATTATATGGTGGTAGTGGCCACAGTGTTGCGGTATTATCTGTCCCTGTATAGTGGTGATAATGTCTCTGTATAGTGATATTATTCAGTATCAGTATGGTAATATTATCCCCTCATTATATGGTGGTAGTAGTCACAGTGTGGCGGTATTATCCGTCCCTTGTATAGTGGTGATAATGTCTCTGTATAGTGATATTATACAGTATCAGTATGGTAATATTATCCCGTCATTATATGGTGGTAGTGGTCACAGTGTGGCGGTATTATCCGTCCCTTGTATAGATGTGATAATGTCTCTGTATAGTGATATTATTCAGTATCAGTATGGTAATATTATCCCGTCATTATATGGTGGTAGTGGTCACAGTGTTGCGGTATTATCTGTCCCCTGTATAGTGGTGATAATGTCTATGTATAGTGATATTATTCAGTATCAGTATGGTAATATTATACCGTCATCATATGGTGGTAGTGGTCACAGTGTTGCGGTATTATCTGTCCCCTGTATAGATGTGATAATGTCTCTGTATAGTGATATTATTCAGTATCAGTATGATAATATTATACTGTCATTATATGGTGGTAGTGGTCACAGTGTTGCGGTATTATCTGTCCCCTGTATAGATGTGATAATGTCTCTGTATAGTGATATTATTCAGTATCAGTATGATAATATTATCCCGTCATTATATGGTGGTAGTGGTCACAGTGTTGCGGTATTATCTGTCCCTTGTATAGTGGTGATAATGTCTCTGTATAGCGATATAATTCAGGATCAGTATGGTAATATTATCCCGTCATTATAAGGGGGTAGTAGTCACAGTGTGGCGGTATTATCCGTCCCTTGTATAGTGGTGATAATGTCTCTGTATAGTGATATTATTCAGTATCAGTATGGAAATATTATCCCGTCATTATATGGTTGTAGTGGTCACAGTGTTGCGGTATTATCTGTCCCTTGTATAGTGGTGATAATGTCTCTGTATAGTGATATTATACAGTATCAGTATGGTAATATTATCCCGTCATTATATGGTGGTAGTGGTCAGAGTGTGGCTGTATTATCTGTCCCTTGTATAGATGTGATAATGTCTCTGTATAGTGATATTATTCAGTATCAGTATGGTAATATTATACTGTCATTATATGGTGGTAGTGGTCACAGTGTTGCGGTATTATCTGTCCCTTGTATAGTGGTGATAATGTCTCTGTATAGTGATATTATACAGTATCAGTATGGTACTATTATCCCGTCATTATATGGTGGTAGTGGTCACAGTGTCGCAGTATTATCTGCTCCTTGTATAGTGGTGATAATGTCTCTGTATAGTGATATTATACAGTATCAGTATGGAAATATTATCCCGTCATTATATGGTGGTAGTGGTCACAGTGTTGCGGTTTTATCTGTCCCTTGTATAGTGGTGATAAGGTCTCTGTATAGTGATATTATACAGTATCAGTATGGTAATATTATCCCGTCATTATATGGTGGTAGTGGTCACAGTGTTGCGGTATTATCTGTCCCTTGTATAGTGGTGATAATGTCTCTGTATAGTGATATTATTCAGTATCAGTATGGTAATATTATCCCGTCATTATATGGTGGTAGTGGTCACAGTGTTGCGGTATTATCTGTCCCCTGTATAGTGGTGATAATGTCTCTGTATAGCGATATTATTCAGTATCAGTATGGTAATATTATACTGTCATTATATGGTGGTAGTGGTCACAGTGTTGTGGTATTATCTGTCCCCTGTATAGTGGTGATAATGTCTCTGTATAGTGATATTATTCAGTGTCAGTATGGTAATATTATCCCGTCATTATATGGTGGTAGTGGTCACAGTGTTGCGGTATTATCCGTCCCTTGTATAGATGTGATAATGTCTCTGTATAGTGATATTATTCAGTATCAGTATGGTAATATTATCCCGTCATTATATGGTGGTAGTGGTCACAGTGTTGCGGTATTATCTGTCCCCTGTATAGTGGTGATAATGTCTCTGTATAGCGATATTATTCAGTATCAGTATGGTAATATTATACTGTCATTATATGGTGGTAGTGGTCACAGTGTTGTGGTATTATCTGTCCCCTGTATAGTGGTGATAATGTCTCTGTATAGTGATATTATTCAGTGTCAGTATGGTAATATTATCCCGTCATTATATGGTGGTAGTGGTCACAGTGTTGCGGTATTATCTGTCCCTTGTATAGTGGTGATAATGTCTCTGTATAGTGATATTATTCAGTATCAGTATGGTAATATTATCCCGTCATTATATGGTGGTAGTGGTCACAGTGTTGCGGTATTATCTGTCCCTTGTATAGTGGTGATAATGTCTCTGTATAGTGATATTATTCAGTGTCAGTATGGTAATATTATCCCGTCATTATATGGTGGTAGTGATCACAGTGTTGCGGTATTATCTGTCCCTTGTATAGTGGTGATAATGTCTCTGTATAGTGATATTATACAGTATCAGTATGGTAATATTATACTGCCATTATATGGTGGTAGTGGTCACAGTGTTGCGGTATTATCTGTCCCCTGTATAGTGGTGATAATGTCTCTGTATAGTGACATTATTCAGTATCAGTATGGTAATATTACACTGTCATTATATGGTGGTAGTGGTCACAGTGTTGCGGTATTTTCTGCTCCTTGTATAGCGGGGATAATGTCTCTGTATAGTGATATTATACAGTATCAGTATGGTAATATTATACCGTCATTATATGGTGGTAGTGGTCACAGTGTTGCGGTATTATCTGTCCCCTGTATATTGGTGATAATGTCTCTGTATAGTGATATTATTCAGTATCAGTATGGAAATATTATACCGTCATTATATGGTGGTAGTGGTCACAGTGTTGCGGTATTATCCGTCCCTTGTATAGTGGTGATAATGTCTTTGTATAGTGATATTATTCAGTATCAGTATGGTAATATTATCCCGTCATTATATGGTGGTAGTGGTCACAGTGTTGCGGTATTATCTGTCCCTTGTATAGTGGTGATAATGTCTCTGTATAGTGATATTATTCAGTATCAGTATGGTAATATTATCCCGTCATTATATGGTGGTAGTGGTCACAGTGTTGCGGTATTATCTGTCCCTTGTATAGATGTGATAATGTCTCTGTATAGCGATATTATTCAGTATCAGTATGGTAATATTATACTGTCATTATATGGTGGTAGTGATCACAGTGTTGCGGTAGTATCTGTCCCTTGTATAGTGGTGATAATGTCTCTGTATAGTGATATTATACAGTATCAGTATGGTAATATTATACTGTCATTATATGGTGGTAGTGGTCACAGTGTTGCGGTATTATCTGTCCCTTGTATAGTGGTGATAATGTCTCTATATAGTGATATTATTCAGTATCAGTATGGTAATATTATACCGTCATTATATAGTGGTAGTGGTCACAGTGTTGCGGTATTATCTGTCCCCTGTATAGTGGTGATAATGTCTCTGTATAGTGATATTATTCAGTATCAGTATGGTAATATTATACTGTCATTATATGGTGGTAGTGGTCACAGTGTTGCGGTATTATCCGTCCCCTGTATAGTGGTGATAATGTCTCTGTATAGTGATATTATTCAGTATCAGTATGGTAATATTATCCCGTCATTATATGGTGGTAGTGGTCACAGTGTTGCGGTATTATCTGCCCCCTGTATAGTGGTGATAAGGTCTCTGTATAGTGATATTATTCAGTATCAGTATGGTAATATTATCCCGTCATTATATGGTGGTAGTGGTCACAGTGTTGCGGTATTATCTGTCCTTGTATAGCGGTGATAATGTCTCTGTATAGCGATATTATTCAGTATCAGTATGGTAATATTATACTGTCATTATATGGTGGTAGTGGTCACAGTGTTGCGGTATTATCTGTCCCCTGTATATTGGTGATAATGTCTCTGTATAGTGATATTATTCAGTATCAGTATGGAAATATTATACCTTCATTATATGGTGGTAGTGGTCACAGTGTGGCGGTATTATCCGTCCCTTGTATAGTGGTGATAATGTCTTTGTATAGTGATATTATTCAGTATCAGTATGGTAATATTATCCCGTCATTATAAGGTGGTAGTGGTCACAGTGTTGCGGTATTATCTGTCCTTGTATAGTGGTGATAATGTCTCTGTATAGTGATATTATACAGTATCAGTATGGTAATATTATACTGTCATTATATGGTGGTAGTGGCCACAGTGTTGCGGTATTATCTGTCCCTTGTATAGTGGTGATAATGTCTCTGTATAGTGATATTATTCAGTATCAGTATGGTAATATTATACCGTCATCATATGGTGGTAGTGTTCACAGTGTTGCGGTATTATCTGTCCTTGTATAGTGGTGATAATGTCTCTGTATAGTGATATTATTCAGTATCAGTATGGTAATATTATCCCGTCATTATATGGTGGTAGTGGTCACAGTGTTGCGGTATTATCTGTCCCCTGTATAGTGGTGATAATGTCTCTGTATAATGATATTATTCAGTATCAGTATGGTAATATTATACTGTCATTATATAGTGGTAGTGGTCACAGTGTTGCGGTATTATCTGTCCCTGTATAGTGGTGATAATGTCTCTGTATAGTGATATTATTCAGTATCAGTATGGTAATATTATACTGTCATTATATGGTGGTAGTGGTCACAGTGTTGCGGTATTATCTGTCCCTTGTATAGTGGTGATAATGTCTCTGTATAGTGATATTATACAGTATCAGTATGGTAATATTATCCCGTCATTATATGGTGGTAGTGGTCACAGTGTTGCGGTATTATCTGTCCCTTGTATAGTGGTGATAATGTCTCTGTATAGTGATATTATTCAGTATCAGTATGGTAATATTATCCCGTCATTATATGGTGGTAGTGGTCACAGTGTTGCGGTATTATCCGTCCCTTGTATAGTGGTGATAATGTCTCTGTATAGTGATATTATTCAGTATCAGTATGGTAATATTATACTGTCATTATATGGTGGTAGTGATCACAGTGTTGCGGTATTATCTGTCCCTTGTATAGTGGTGATAATGTCTCTGTATAGTGATATTATACAGTATCAGTATGGTAATATTATACTGTCATTATATGGTGGTAGTGGTCACAGTGTTGCGGTATTATCTGTCCCCTGTATAGTGGTGATAATGTCTCTGTATAGTGATATTATTCAGTATCAGTATGGTAATATTATCCCGTCATTATATGCTGGTAGTGGTCACAGTGTTGCGGTATTATCCGTCCCCTGTATAGTGGTGATCATGTCTCTGTATAGTGATATTATTCAGTATCAGTATGGTAATATTATCCCGTCATTATATGGTGGTAGTGGTCACAGTGTTGCGGTATTATCTGTCCCCTGTATAGTGGTGATAAGGTCTCTGTATAGTGATATTATTCAGTATCAGTATGGTAATATTATCCCGTCATTATATGGTGGTAGTGGTCACAGTGTTGCGGTATTATCTGTCCTTGTATAGCGGTGATAATGTCTCTGTATAGCGATATTATTCAGTATCAGTATGGTAATATTATCCCGTCATTATATGGTGGTAGTGGTCACAGTGTTGCGGTATTATCTGTCCCTTGTATAGTGGTGATAATGTCTCTGTATAGTGATATTATACAGTATCAGTATGGTAATATTATACTGCCATTATATGGTGGTAGTGGTCACAGTGTTGCGGTATTATCTGTCCCCTGTATAGTGGTGATAATGTCTCTGTATAGTGATATTATTCAGTATCAGTATGGTAATATTATCCCGTCATTATATGGTGGTAGTGGTCACAGTGTTGCGGTATTATCTGTCCCCTGCATAGTGGTGATAATGTCTCTGTATAGTGATATTATTCAGTATCAGTATGGTAATATTGTCCCGTCATTATATAGTGGTAGTGGTCACAGTGTTGCGGTATTATCTGCGCCTTGTATAGTGGTGATAATGTCTCTGTATAGTGATATTATTCAGTATCAGTATGGTAATATTATACCGTCATTATATGGTGGTAGTGATCACAGTGTTGCGGTATTATCTGTCCCTTGTATAGTGGTGATAATGTCTCTGTATAGTGATATTATACAGTATCAGTATGGTAATATTATACCGTCATTATATAGTGGTAGTGATCACAGTGTTGCGGTATTATCTGTCCCTTGTATAGTGGTGATAATGTCTCTGTATAGTGATATTATTCAGTATCAGTATGGTAATATTATACTGTCATTATATGGTGGTAGTGGTCACAGTGTTGCGGTATTATCTGTCCCCTGTATAGTGGTGATAATGTCTCTGTATAGTGATATTATACAGTATCAGTATGGTAATATTATCCCGTCATTATATGGGGGTAGTGGTCACAGTGTTGCGGTATTTTCTGCTCCTTGTATAGCGGGGATAATGTCTCTGTATAGTGATATTATACAGTATCAGTATGGTAATATTATACCGTCATTATATGGTGGTAGTGGTCACAGTGTTGCGGTATTATCTGTCCTTGTATAGCGGTGATAATGTCTCTGTATAGTGATATTATTCAGTATCAGTATGGTAATATTATCCCGTCATTATATGGTGGTAGTGGTCACAGTGTTGCGGTATTATCTGTCCTTGTATAGCGGTGATAATGTCTCTGTATAGTGATATTATTCAGTATCAGTATGGTAATATTATCCCGTCATTATATGGTGGTAGTGGTCACAGTCTTGTGGTATTATCTGTCCCTTGTATAGTGGTGATAATGTCTCTGTATAGTGATATTATTCAGTATCAGTATGGTAATATTATCCCGTCATTATATGGTGGTAGTGGTCACAGTGTTGCGGTATTATCTGTCCCCTGTATAGTGGTGATAATGTCTCTGTATAGTGATATTATTCAGTATCAGTATGATAATATTATCCCGTCATTATATGGTGGTAGTGGTCACAGTGTTGCGGTATTATCTGTCCTTGTATAGTGTTGATAATGTCTCTGTATAGTGATATTATTCAGTATCAGTATGGTAATATTATACTGTCATTATATGGTGGTAGTGGTCACAGTGTTGCGGTATTATCTGCTCCTTGTATAGTGGTGATAATGTCTCTGTTAAGTGATATTATACAGTATCAGTATGGTAATATTATACCGTCATTATATGGTGGTAGTGATCACAGTGTTGCGGTATTATCTGTCCCTTGTATAGTGGTGATAATGTCTCTGTATAGTGATATTATACAGTATCAGTATGGTAATATTATACCGTCATTATATAGTGGTAGTGATCACAGTGTTGCGGTATTATCTGTCCCTTGTATAGTGGTGATAATGTCTCTGTATAGTGATATTATTCAGTATCAGTATGGTAATATTATACTGTCATTATATGGTGGTAGTGGTCACAGTGTTGCGGTATTATCTGTCCCCTGTATAGTGGTGATAATGTCTCTGTATAGTGATATTATTCAGTATCAGTATGGTAATATTATCCCGTCATTATATGGGGGTAGTGGTCACAGTGTTGCGGTATTTTCTGCTCCTTGTATAGCGGGGATAATGTCTCTGTATAGTGATATTATACAGTATCAGTATGGTAATATTATACCGTCATTATATGGTGGTAGTGATCACAGTGTTGCGGTATTATCTGTCCCTTGTATAGTGGTGATAATGTCTCTGTATAGTGATATTATTCAGTATCAGTATGGTAATATTATACTGTCATTATATGGTGGTAGTGGTCACAGTGTTGCGGTATTATCTGTCCCCTGTATAGTGGTGATAATGTCTCTGTATAGTGATATTATTCAGTATCAGTATGGTAATATTATCCCGTCATTATATGGGGGTAGTGGTCACAGTGTTGCGGTATTTTCTGCTCCTTGTATAGCGGGGATAATGTCTCTGTATAGTGATATTATACAGTATCAGTATGGTAATATTATACCGTCATTATATGGTGGTAGTGGTCACAGTGTTGCGGTATTATCTGTCCTTGTATAGCGGTGATAATGTCTCTGTATAGTGATATTATTCAGTATCAGTATGGTAATATTATCCCGTCATTATATGGTGGTAGTGGTCACAGTGTTGCGGTATTATCTGTCCCTTGTATAGTGGTGATAATGTCTCTGTATAGTGATATTATTCAGTATCAGTATGGTAATATTATCCCGTCATTATATGGTGGTAGTGGTCACAGTGTTGCGGTATTATCCGTCCCTTGTGTAGTGGTGATAATGTCTCTGTATAGTGATATTATTCAGTATCAGTATGGTAATATTATACTGTCATTATATGGTGGTAGTGATCACAGTGTTGCGGTATTATCTGTCCCTTGTATAGATGTGATAATGTCTCTGTATAGTGATATTATTCAGTATCAGTATGGTAATATTATACTGTCATTATATGGTGGTAGTGATCACAGTGTTGCGGTATTATCTGTCCCTTGTATAGTGGTGATAATGTCTCTGTATAGTGATATTATTCAGTATCAGTATGGTAATATTATCCCGTCATTATATGCTGGTAGTGGTCACAGTGTTGCGGTATTATCCGTCCCCTGTATAGTGGTGATAATGTCTCTGTATAGTGATATTATTCAGTATCAGTATGGTAATATTATCCCGTCATTATATGGTGGTAGTGGTCACAGTGTTGCGGTATTATCTGTCCCCTGTATAGTGGTGATAATGTCTCTGTATAGTGATATTATACAGTATCAGTATGGTAATATTATCCCGTCATTATATGGTGGTAGTGGTCACAGTGTTGCGGTATTATCTGTCCTTGTATAGCGGTGATAATGTCTCTGTATAGCGATATTATTCAGTATCAGTATGGTAATATTATCCCGTCATTATATGGTGGTAGTGGTCACAGTGTTGCGGTATTATCTGTCCCTTGTATAGTGGTGATAATGTCTCTGTATAGTGATATTATACAGTATCAGTATGGTAATATTATACTGCCATTATATGGTGGTAGTGGTCACAGTGTTGCGGTATTATCTGTCCCCTGTATAGTGGTGATAATGTCTCTGTATAGTGATATTATTCAGTATCAGTATGGTAATATTATCCCGTCATTATATGGTGGTAGTGGTCACAGTGTTGCGGTATTATCTGTCCCCTGCATAGTGGTGATAATGTCTCTGTATAGTGATATTATTCAGTATCAGTATGGTAATATTGTCCCGTCATTATATAGTGGTAGTGGTCACAGTGTTGCGGTATTATCTGCGCCTTGTATAGTGGTGATAATGTCTCTGTATAGTGATATTATTCAGTATCAGTATGGTAATATTATACCGTCATTATATGGTGGTAGTGATCACAGTGTTGCGGTATTATCTGTCCCTTGTATAGTGGTGATAATGTCTCTGTATAGTGATATTATACAGTATCAGTATGGTAATATTATACCGTCATTATATAGTGGTAGTGATCACAGTGTTGCGGTATTATCTGTCCCTTGTATAGTGGTGATAATGTCTCTGTATAGTGATATTATTCAGTATCAGTATGGTAATATTATACTGTTATTATATGGTGGTAGTGGTCACAGTGTTGCGGTATTATCTGTCCCCTGTATAGTGGTGATAATGTCTCTGTATAGTGATATTATACAGTATCAGTATGGTAATATTATCCCGTCATTATATGGGGGTAGTGGTCACAGTGTTGCGGTATTTTCTGCTCCTTGTATAGCGGGGATAATGTCTCTGTATAGTGATATTATACAGTATCAGTATGGTAATATTATACCGTCATTATATGGTGGTAGTGGTCACAGTGTTGCGGTATTATCTGTCCTTGTATAGCGGTGATAATGTCTCTGTATAGTGATATTATTCAGTATCAGTATGGTAATATTATCCCGTCATTATATGGTGGTAGTGGTCACAGTGTTGCGGTATTATCTGTCCTTGTATAGCGGTGATAATGTCTCTGTATAGTGATATTATTCAGTATCAGTATGGTAATATTATCCCGTCATTATATGGTGGTAGTGGTCACAGTCTTGTGGTATTATCTGTCCCTTGTATAGTGGTGATAATGTCTCTGTATAGTGATATTATTCAGTATCAGTATGGTAATATTATCCCGTCATTATATGGTGGTAGTGGTCACAGTGTTGCGGTATTATCTGTCCCCTGTATAGTGGTGATAATGTCTCTGTATAGTGATATTATTCAGTATCAGTATGATAATATTATCCCGTCATTATATGGTGGTAGTGGTCACAGTGTTGCGGTATTATCTGTCCTTGTATAGTGTTGATAATGTCTCTGTATAGTGATATTATTCAGTATCAGTATGGTAATATTATACTGTCATTATATGGTGGTAGTGGTCACAGTGTTGCGGTATTATCTGCTCCTTGTATAGTGGTGATAATGTCTCTGTTAAGTGATATTATACAGTATCAGTATGGTAATATTATACCGTCATTATATGGTGGTAGTGATCACAGTGTTGCGGTATTATCTGTCCCTTGTATAGTGGTGATAATGTCTCTGTATAGTGATATTATACAGTATCAGTATGGTAATATTATACCGTCATTATATAGTGGTAGTGATCACAGTGTTGCGGTATTATCTGTCCCTTGTATAGTGGTGATAATGTCTCTGTATAGTGATATTATTCAGTATCAGTATGGTAATATTATACTGTCATTATATGGTGGTAGTGGTCACAGTGTTGCGGTATTATCTGTCCCCTGTATAGTGGTGATAATGTCTCTGTATAGTGATATTATTCAGTATCAGTATGGTAATATTATCCCGTCATTATATGGGGGTAGTGGTCACAGTGTTGCGGTATTTTCTGCTCCTTGTATAGCGGGGATAATGTCTCTGTATAGTGATATTATACAGTATCAGTATGGTAATATTATACCGTCATTATATGGTGGTAGTGGTCACAGTGTTGCGGTATTATCTGTCCTTGTATAGCGGTGATAATGTCTCTGTATAGTGATATTATTCAGTATCAGTATGGTAATATTATCCCGTCATTATATGGTGGTAGTGGTCACAGTGTTGCGGTATTATCTGTCCCTTGTATAGCGGTGATAATGTCTCTGTATAGTGATATTATTCAGTATCAGTATGGTAATATTATCCCGTCATTATATGGTGGTAGTGGTCACAGCGTTGCGGTATTATCTGGGCTCCTGAACAATTAACATATGGGGGGGGGGGGGGGGGCAGGCACATTCTCTTAACAGGGGCCCTCTGCTGTCTGTGTCCGCCCCTGTGTATTTACAGTGGGGATCAAAAGTTTGGGCCCCTCAAGTAAAAATTTGTATTGATGAGCATAAAGAAGGCAAGGAAAGATGGAAAAATCTCCAAAATGCATCAAATTACAGATTAGACATTCTTATAATATGTCACCAAAAGTTACATTTTATTTCCATCATTTATACTTTCACAGTAACAGAAAACAAAAAAAATGGCGTCTGCAATAGTTTGTGCACCCTGCAGAATTTATAGCATGCACTGCCCCCTTTACAAAGCTGAGACCTGCCAGTGTCATGGATTGTTCTCAATCATCATCTGGGAAGACCACGTGATGTCATCTCAAAGGTTATAAATGCCCAGACTCATCTGACCTTGCCCCAACAATCAGCACCACGGGTTCTTCTAAGCAGTTGTCTAGAAATCTGAAACTGAAAATAGTTGACGCTCACAAAGCTGGAGAAGGCTATAAGAAGATAGCAAAACGTTTTCAGATGTCAATATCCTCTGATCAGAATGTCATTAAGAAATGGCAGTCATCAGGAACAGTGGAAGTTAAAGCAAGATCTGGAAGACCAAGAAAAATATCAGACAGAACAGCTCGCAGGATTGTGAGAAAAACAATTAAAAACCCACGTTTGACTGCACAATCCCTCTAGAAAGATCTGGCAGACACTGGAGTTGTGGTCCACTATTCCACTATAAAGAGATACTTGTACAAATATGGTCTTCATGGAAGAGTCATCAGAAGAAAACCTCTTCTACGTCCTCACCACAAAAATCAGCGTTGGAACTTTGCAAATGAACATATAGACAAGCCTGATGCGTTTTGGAAACAAGTTCTGTGGACCGATGAGGTTACAATGTAACTTTTTGGCCGCAATGAGCAAAGGTACGTTTGGAGAAGAAGGGGAACAGAATTTAATGAAAAGAACCTTTGTCCAACTGTTAAGCATGGGGGTGGATCAATCATGCTTTGGGGTTGTATTGCAGCCAGTGGTACAGGGAACATCTCACGAGTAGAAGGAAAAATTGATTCAATAACATTTCAGCAAATTTTGGATGCTAAATCTGTGAAAAAGCTGAAGTTAAAGAGAGGATGGCTTCTACAAATGGATAATGATTAGTGTTGTGAATATTCACAATGCGAATTTTATTCGCGAATGTCGCATCACAATGATCATCCCTCTCTGCTTCCAGCTTGTGTGGTGTAAAAAAAGGCTCTAATACTACTGTGTGAGACTAGCGTACGAATTTTGGCATATGTGAAAATTTGCATATGATAATTTTCGCATATGCAAATTTTCATTAATGCGAATTTTCGTGAATATTACGAATATGCAAATTTAGAGAATACATGACGAATATTCGTGAAATATCGCAAATTCGAATATGGCTGTGCCGCTAAACACTAATAGTGATCCTAAACACACCTCGAAATCCACGGGGATTACATCAAGAGGAGTAAGCTGAAGGTTTTACCATGGCCTTCACAATCTCCTGACCTCAACATAATTGAAAATCTATGGATAGACCTTAAAAGAGCAGTGCAGGACAGACAGCCCAGAAATCTCAAAGAACTGGAAGACTTTTGTAAGGAAGAATGGGCAAAGATACCTCAAACAAGAACTGAAAGACTCTCGGCTGCTACATAAAGTGTTTACAAGCTGTGATACTTGCCAAAGGGGGCAGTACAAGATATTAACTCTGCAGGGTGCCCAAACTTTTGCAGATGCCAATTTTTTTGTTTTCTGTTATTATGAAAGTGTAAATGATGGAAATAAAATGTAACTTTTGGTGACATATTATAAGAATGTCTAATCTGTAATTTGATCCTTTTGGAGATTTTTCCATCTTTCTTTGGCTTCTTTATGCACATTAATACAAATTTGTACCTGGGGGGGCCCAAACTTTTCATCCCCACTGTATATATATATTTATGTATGTGTATATGTATCTATGTGTATGTGTGTATATATGTATATATATATATATATATATATATATATATATATATGTGGTGTCCCGGTACCGTATTACACACAGTACCTTGGTAGGGGTCCCCAAAGCCAGAGTTCCTAGGAACCGTGGGGTCCTCAGATCTAGTCTTCCCCTAGTCGCCCCTTAGAAAGTGAATATATTGTTAAGGTAAATGTGTATAAATGTATATAGAAAGTGCACTTACCTTGCGCTAGCGTTGCAGGACCTGCGGGTCACGTGACGAGGCTTTAGTCTCTATGGTTAATGCAAAGGACCTTTGGAGGTTCATAGGCCATGTGATACCCACAATGCTTTGTGAGGCTGATTGACACATGGTGTGGACCAATCCTAGAACGGCCAGTCCCTGCCCATATAAGGGAGCGGCGGCCATTGTTCTCTCTCTTGGGTTGCTGTCACTGAATGAGGTAGGACCTCCGCAACTTTCAACGACAATTACTAGGCCAAAGCCTTATGGCCTCGGCTGAATTACACAGTGAGTTCTTCTAAATTCTCCGTAATTACTGGCAAGGATCCTGGACCTAAATATATCCATAAATCCAGTGGATCTGCGCATACTAAGTCCCTACAAGCTAAAGGACTTACTAAAAGTCCCAACCAACGGTCAATCTCAGCCAAGCTGTTCATAGACTCTGTACAGAGACTGTTTGTATGTTCGCATGTTACAGAAAATCTTCAGGAAAGTTTATGCAAGTTTTCAGCGAAGCTCTGGTTGTGGACAATACTTTATTCTGCAAACACCTATCGTCCTTGGGAAGGGTGGCGATAGGCCAAGTCATACAGCATGTAACCCTCACCCTGGCGTCACGACTGACAAGGGTTAATAGCACCCTTTATAACCTGCACAGCAACATCCCGACCACCATTCACACCCACAAGGCGACCACCACAAAGCCTTTTTGGCGTCTCACGAACAGGATACGGGTTGCCTGCTGCTGTTGCCACCAGTGAAAGTGTACTCCCCCCCACATAAGAGACTGTGTTTATTTAAGAGACTGTGTTTGATGTACAAGAATGGCGCATGTGGCGACCGTTACAAGGGGGCCACGCGAAAAGTAAGGGGGGAGGCGAAGATTTATTTGCTGCGCAAATGTGTAAGGAGAGAGGCGAATTTATGCTGCGATCCTCTAGTCCGGGCAGCATGCCAACAGTTAACTTGCTGCCAGAAAAGCGCACGAAAAAAAGTCCCACGCTGCGCCACGACCCGCCCCTGGGCGTGGCTGCCAAGTTGCTGTATCGCAGCCAAAAGGGAACTTAAATATACAGAAGCCGTTCCTGGGGGGACCGGAAGTCGGGGCTGCACCGATGACGTCCTTCCTGACGGCCGCCATTTTGAAGAAGCCCAGTATAAAGGAAACCCTGCATAGCGACCTCTTCAGTCTGCACAGCGAGCCGGAGAGTACAGACATGGAGCAGAGCAGCGTTCCACCTGGTGAAGGCACCAAGATGGCACCAGAGCAACGAAAAATTGTGGCGGTCGCAGCCCAACTCTTCCAAAACTTAGCCGACCATCTGCAGCAGTTGTCGTTAGATGAAGAGGGGGCCTGCAATCTTCCCCCACTGCCTGACGATGTCGATGACTGGCCGGACACACCTCCTGCAGAGAACACTGGGACACCTGGAGGTGCGTCACCGGTGAGATTGTCCCCTCACCATAGGACCTGGGGCTCGTGGGCCGAGATCCCGTTGGAGGAGTCTGCAGTGAGTACCCCGCCAGAGGTGGCGTTTACTTCCTCCTCCAGCCCTGAACCTGAGATACGACCGCATTCACCAAGACTACCTCAGTGGGTGTTTGGGGATGAGCCGGAGCTGATTACATGCATGCAGTGCTCCAGCCCCTACCTGGGAAGCCACTCCCACCAGTTCCCACCGCAGCAAGAGGAAGGGCCTGTCAGGAGGATGAAATAGCTGACTTGAGGGCAAAGATAACATTTTTACATTAGTAAAATATCATAAACCCCCAATTAGTGCTTCCTGATAGCCGGATGGATTCCATTCAGGTGGCTTACTACCAGCACCCACTAAAATGGTCATCAAATGTGTTACACAAGTCAAATGTCCACGGCAAACCTTAGGACTCCCATCAGATGGTCAGGTTCCTCACAGCCTCTCCTGCAGACTGAGCTGTGCCTTGTTAATAATAGTGATGAGCGGCATTGCCCATATTCGAATTTGCGATATTTCGCGAATATATAGACGAACATTCGTCCTATATTCGCAAATTTTGCATATTCGTTATATTTGCATATGTAAATATTCGCATAATGGCGTATTTGAGGAAGACACCAGTGAGGGGGTGGGCAACTTTACTATTGGTTGCCAGGGATGTTGTTGATAACCTCTGATAAGTGTATTTGCATAATTCTAATTGGCCCACAAGTGAAAAGAAGGAATATGCGCATATGAAAGAAAAAATCGAATATTTGCAATTTCTAATATATAGCGAATATATTCGCAATATTCACGAATTCGCAAAGTTGCGATATTCGTGATAAAAATTTGAAATGCAAATATTCGCTCCCCAACACTAGTTATTAAGCTCATTGAATATCAGTCTGCAGCACCTGTGTTGATCTGGGCTGCACTGAAAACCTGGACTGGCCAAGAAGGGAATGACAAACCCTATTACCAACCTTCCTGTCGTTACATAAAAATCATTACACTAATAGGGGACACTAGGGAGTCTGTGTTTTTTTTAATCAAAGTCAGATCCTCTTTATTCTTGGGATGCCCCTCACCCCCAGGAGACTCATCACCCCCAGGAGACTCATCACCCCCAGGAGACTCATCACCCCCAGGAAACCCATCACCCCCAGGAAACCCATCACCCCAAGGTGACCCGTCACTTCCAGGAGACTCATCCCCCCCAGGAGACTCATCACCCCCAGTAGACTCCTCACCCCCAGGAGACTCATCACCCCCAGGAAACCCATCACCCACAGGAGACTCATCACCCCCAGGAAACCCATCACTCCCAGGAGACTCATCACCCCCAGGAGACTCATCACCCCCAGGAAACCCATCACCCCCAGGAGCCCCATCACCCCCAGGAAACCCATCACCCCCAGGAGACTCATCACCCCCAGGAAACCCATCACTCCCAGGAGACTCATCACCCCCAGGAGACTCATCACCCTCAGGAAACCCATCACCCCCAGGAGCCCCATCACCCCCAGGTGACCCATCACTTCCAGGAGACTCATCCCCCCCCAGGAGACTCATCACCCCCAGGAGACCCATCACTCCCAGGAGACTCATCACTCCCAGGAGCCCCATCACCCCCAGGAGACTCATCACCCCCAGGAGCCCCATCACCCCCAGGAGACTCATCACCCCCAGGAGCCCCATCACTCCCAGGAGACTCATCACTCCCAGGAGCCCCATCACCCCCAGGAGACTCATCACTCCCAGGAGCCCCATCACCTCCAGGAGCCCCATCATTCCCAGGAGACTCATCACTCCCAGGAGCCCCATCACCCCCAGGAGACTCATCGCCCCCAGGAAACCCATCACCACCAGGAAACCCATCACCCCCAGGAGCCCCATCACCTCCAGGAGCCCCATCACTCCCAGGAGACTCATCACTCCCAGGAGCCCCATCACCCCCAGGAGACTCATCGCCCCCAGGAAACCCATCACCCCCAGGAGCTCCATCATCCCCAGGAGACTCATCATCCCCAGGAGCCCCATCACCCCCAGGAGACTCATCGCCCCCAGGAAACCCATCACCTTCAGGAGACCCATCACTCCCAGGAGCCCTATCACACCAGGAGACCCATCACCCCCATTAGACCCATCACCCCCAGGAGCCCCATCACCCCCAGGAGACCCATCACTCCCAGGAGACTCATCATCCCCAGGAGCCCCATCACCCCAAGGAGACCCATCACCCCCAGGAGACTCATCGCCCCCAGGAAACCCATCACCCCCAGGAGACCCATCACTCCCAGGAGACTCATCGCCCCCAGGAGACTCCTCACCCCCAGGAGACCCATCACCCCCATTAGACTCATCACTCCCAGGAGACCCATCATCCCCAGGAGACCCATCACTCCCAGGAGACTCATCACCCCCAGGAGACTCATCGCCCCCAGGAAATCCATCACCCCCAGGAGCCCCATCACTCCCAGGAGACTCATCACCCCCAGGAGCCCCATCACCCCCAGGAGACCCATCACCCCCAGGAGACTCATCGCCCCCAGGAAACCCATCACCCCCAGGAGACCCATCACCCCCCAGGAGACCCATCACCCGCAGGAGACTCATCACCCACAGGAGACCCATCACCCCCATTAGACTCATCACCCCCAGGAGACCCATCACTCCCAGGAGACCCATCACTCCCAGGAGACCCATCACCCCCAGGAGACCCATCACTCCCAGGAGACCCATCACCCCCCATTAGACCCATCACCCCCAGGAGCCCCATCGCCCCCAGGAGACCCATCACTCCCAGGAGACTCATCACCCCCAGGAGACTCATCGCCCCCAGGAAACCCATCACCCCCAGGAGACCCATCACTCCCAGGAGACTCATCACCCCCAGGAGACTCCTCACCCCCAGGAGACCCATCATCCCATTAGACTCATCACCCCCAGGAGACCCATCACCCCCATTAGACTCATCACCCCCAGGAGACTTTGTGTGGAGATTTCGTAGTGTGAACGCAGCCGTACAGCCTCACAATATAAAGTTATAATGTATCTACAGAAAACAATTCTACTCACATTCAGAAATCTCTTTATATATGGGGCCGATTCTGGTGAATGCGCTTTATGGCACCGATATTTGTCTTCTCCATAAATTACTTATAGTGTTTTTTGGATCCATTTACCTAGGGGAACATCCTGGGTGTTTCTGTGTGCAATCACATTCTCCTACAGTATCTTGCACCAGAGGCGTGGTCTATCGATTTCGGTGTGGTCTATGGATAAGGAGATGTTGCATGTGGATTAGGGGGAGTGGCCTATGGTTTAGGAATGTGGCCTACTGATTAGGGGGTGTTGCATCTGGATTGGGGAGTATGACCTATGGATTAGGGGGTGACCTATGGATTATTAAAGGGGACCTATGGATTAGGGTGTGGCCTATGGATTAGGGGTGTGTCCTATGGATTGGGGGGCTATGCATTAGGGGTGTGTTCTATGGATTAGAGGTGATTTATGGATTAGGGGGTGGGACCTATGGATTAGGGGGGGTGACCTATTGGTTAGGGGTGTGTCCTATATATTAGAGTGTATATCCTATTGATTAGGGGGTGACCTATGGATCGGGGGGTTGTCCTATGGATTAGGGGGTGACCTATGGATTAGGGGGTGTGACCTATGGATTGGGGGTGACCTATGGATTAGGGGGTGTGACCTATGGATTGGGGGGTGACCTATGGATTAGGGGGTGACCTATGGATTATTAAAGGGAACCTATGGATTAGGGTATGGCCTATGGATTAGGGGTGTGTCCTATGGATTGGGGGGACCTATGCATTAGGGGTGTGTCCTATGGATTAGAGGTGACCTATGGATTAGGGGGTGGGACCTATGAATTAGGGGGGTGACCTATTGATTAGGGATGTGTCCTATATATTAGAGGGTGTGTTCTTTGGATTAGGGGGTGACCTATGGATTGAGGGTGTGACCTATGGATTAGAGTGTGTGTCCTATTGATTAGGGGGTGACCTATGGATTAGGGTGTGTGTCCTATTGATTAGGGGGTGACCTATGGATTAGGGGGTGTGACCTATGGATTTGGGGGTGACCTATGGATTAGGGAGTGTGACCTATCAGGTAGGGGGGGGTGACCTATGGATTAGGGCGTGGTCTAGGGGTTAGGGGTTTGTGTTTCTGTTTAGTGCTTCCCTATAATATTCCGTTTCTACCCCCAGGACTGCCCCTCAGTGACTTCATTCTTCATGGATATAGGACCAGCTATCTGGTGTGACTGGTTTTGGCCCCGGTGATGACCGACTGTTGCTATGGCCCATTCCACAATATAAACAACTATTCCAGGTTAATTATTAAGATGTTATTATGACAACTGTTGCTATGGAAAACCGTATAACACACAACAACCATCTGGACCTTGTCCCCTGTTACATAACGACGTTATCTCCTATCCTGCAGGTGACAGGATCTTATGGTTGAGCTCCGGGCTTGGTGCCACCGGGGACGTCCAGATGATGACTCTGCTCCCTGGACAGATCACCGGGATATGGCGGATCCAATAAACGTGTCAGAGATGACATTCAGCCCGAATATGGGTAGTAACCGGATATCCATTGTCTCCAGGGCAGAATCTTCCTCCCGCAGTTGCCCCCTAGTGTCCCCTCTGTAGACAATGTCTCCGTATTCCACAGGACATAGGCTCCGTACACTATGATGGCGTCCGACTATAACTAATGATGGGAGGAGACCCCGGCCCATCTGTCTGTGTGTTACAAGGGGTGACATACAGAAAGATTACCTTTTTATTTCTAACCAGTTTCTATTTTCTGAATGTAATTTTATTTACGGTATTTAATGTATTTTTACATATATTATTTAGAG